>NC_141876.1:3773863-4076893 GCF_056163025.1 Triticum urartu | reverse complement strand
GAATTGGGTGACAGTTAGTAGTGATGAAGAGCTAGCTACCATGTTTGTTAGGCATAAAGAGAAAGATAATTTTCATGTGAGGCTGCAAGTTGATGTGCTTGAGCAGGCATTTGGACCTAGGATGACGGGTGCAACATCTCGGGGAGAACCAAGTCGTCGTAATGGCATCTCTAGCCAGAACAGTTCAGTTGGTGCACGGCGACGTGGTGGCTCGACAAGTGTGGGCAACAGCAGTAGGGTCCCCCTTGAAGTGGAGCCTGATGACTATAATTCTGGGGTTGATGAAGAGAAGCTATATTCTGATGTTATTCGGAATTTACGACGGGCAGCTCGGACTGAAAACCAAGATGAGGCTCACAATGCAGTCTGTGTGGATGATGACGCGGTGGGTGAGGACGAAGACCTTGCAACTGTTGAATGGGACCCTTTGAACCCTCATATGGAAGAAGGTATTGTTTTTGCATCCATGAATGAGTGTAGAAATGCACTTGTGACATACTGCATCAAGGTAGAACGTACTTTCAAAGTTGACAAGAGCGATCAAGTACGTTACAGAGTGCACTGTCCGACTGAGGGTTGTCCATGGAGGCTGCTCGCATCTAAAATGCGAAATAGCACTAATGTCCAGGTCAAAGTGAACCCTTTTAAGCACACATGTCAGGAATCAACCCTTAGGAAGGATACAATCAGTAGAGCCAAGTCAAGATGGGTGGCAGAAGAAGTAAAGAAGTGGGTGAAAGAAAACCAGCAAGTGGGTCCAAAGGAATTGCAGAAGAACATCAAAGGTAAGTTCAAGATAGATTTACCATACATGAGGTTGTTCAATGGTAAACAACATGCTATGGATTCTATTTATGGTAACTGGCAGGAAAGTTTTCAATTGTTGTATTCATTCAAAGGTGAAGTGGAGAGGACAAGCCCAGGTAGTATTGTAGATATTGATCACCTCACCGTGGAGTACACATTCAGGGGAGTGACAAAGACCAAGGAATGCTTTAGGAGGGTTTTTGTCTGCTTTGAGGCTTGTCGCCAGGGTTTTTTGGCAGGCTGCATGCCTTATTTGGCTATTGATGCCACTTTTCTCATAGGGAGGTTTAAAGGACAGTTAGTAGCAGCTTGTGCAGTTGATGCACACAGTTTTGTATTTCCAGTTGCCTACGGTGTGTTGGAGACAGAGTCTGAGGAGAGCTGGACTTGGTTTTTGCATAATCTGCACCGGGCTATTGCACATCCCAATGAGTTGGTCATTCATACAGATGCCTGCAAAGGTTTAGAAGTGGCCGCGGACAATGTGTTCCCTGGAATAGAGCATAGGGAATGCATGCGTCACCTTGCTGCAAATTTCATGAAGAAATTCAAAGGAAAGGTGTATACCGACAATTTATGGCCAGCATCTTTGACCTGCAGTGTGAAGAAGCACAACTACCACTTGAGGCAGTTATATATGAATCCCAAAGCGAAAGAATACTTGGAAACACACCACTCCAAGTTATGGGCCAGAAGCCAATTCAGTGAAGTGAGCAAAGTTGACTATGTGCACAATAATCTAGCAGAGTCTTTCAACTCAACGATTCGGAAACTAAAATGTCATTATGTTGTGGATTTGCTTGACAGGATAAGGATAGAATACATGCAGAAATTTCATTATCGTGCAGGAACAGCCGAGGCAAAATTCATGGGCCACATTATCATCCCTGCTGTGATGAATGAACTGAAGCAGAAGACAACAGGCTTGGAAATGAACATGACTCTTTGCTCGGGTACCACAGCAGAGATATCATATTTGGATAAAGAGAAGAGGGAATGGAGATATCTAGTGGATTTAGAAGCTAGAACTTGCAGTTGTAGGCAATGGCAGATAACTGGGTTGCCATGCATTCATGCCTTGTTTTTCATCACTTCTCTCCCAGGTCCAGCAGGGAACATACAACAGTATGTGCATGATTACTACTCTGTTGCAAGGTTCAAAGCCACATATGCTTATGCCTTGCCTGCTATGGAGGGAAAACAACAATGGGACATGGTGGACCCTGGATTCAAGCTTTGCGCTCCAGTTCTGAAGAAAGCAGCAGGTAGACCAAGGAAGAGTCGAATCATACCTCGCAGCGAAGGAGCTGGACTTGGAGCGAGGAAGCGTAAGTGCACAAGGTGTGGTGGGTCTGGTCATTTCGGTAAGTATTGTGATAACATAGTAGATCCAGCGTTCGGAGAGAGTTTCGATGAAGGCTTCGATGAAAATGTTGGCCAGCAGCCGGCTGCCTCAACAGATGATGAAAATGATGGTCAACAACCGGTTGCATCAGATGAGGATTTTGACGAGGTTCCAAATGATGATGGTCCAAAATATCCTCCAAATAATGATTCAAGTGAGGCTCCAAATAGTGATCATGGTGATCCAAGTGAGGCTCCAAATAGTGATCATGGTGATCCAAGTGAAGCTCCAAATAGTGATCATGGTGATCTAAGTGAGGCTCCAAATGGTGATCATGGTGATCCAAGTGAGGCTCCAAATGATGATCCAAATGAGGCTCCAAATGGTGACCAACCTTCTGTTGTTGTGAATTCTGCTAGGTATGTAAATCTTGCAAGGGTCAAATACTACTGTACATTTATCACTTGACATGATCTCATTACCGTTTATGTTTTGCACAGCTCTATGATATGTTTGAAGAAGACGTGCAAGGTACCGACAACCAAGAGGAGAAGAGAAGAAGCAATGAGCACAAGGTGCACGCGGAGCAAAGTGATGGCAAGAAGCTCAAGGAACAGACAGAAGCCCCGACGCTATATGTGAATAATTATGAAACATTATGAATAAGGGATGATGTTGTATTATGAAACATTTATCACTTGACATGTTGTATTTCTGTTGGATGATGTTGGACCTATGTTAGAAGTATGTTCGACATGATGTTTAAATATCTGTTGGATGATGTTTGAATGAGCACATGGTTTTTCCTTTTTTTGATTTTTTTGAATTTTGTTTTGCTCATTTAAATTCTGGTCAAACCTAACTTTGACCAAGATTTAAACAAGTCTAAAACATGAAAATGAAAAACTAAGCCTAGATCCTTCTTAGTCAATCCAAAATGAAGCTGTGGTGAGGTTTCTGAAATTTTCATGAAAAATGTGCTAAAAAGAGGGGTCCAAAGGTAGGGTAAACGACCTCATTTGTAAGCAAGGTTTTTTCGACCTTGTCTAAATCAGCCAAATAATTTTCCTACACATATATTCTATATATACAGACTATGTGCGCTGGTTTTTCCATTTTTTGATTTTTTTTAAATTTGTTTTGCTCATTTGAATTCTGGTTAGACTTAACTTTGACCAAGATTTAACCAAAGTGTAAAACATCAAAATGAAAAACTAAGCCTGGATCCTTCTTAGTCACTCCAAAATGAAGCTGTGGTGAGTTTTTTGAAATTTTCATGTTCATTTCCCCAATACACTTCTCTTCACTTCATACAAGAGAGTTTGAGATACTCGAGATATCACACACTACACATGAACTTATCGTTTAAATGTATGTAAACCTTGTTTATCAACTTAAATCGTTAGTATATGACATAAGAAGACTATGTGCGCAGGTTTTTTATTTTTCTGATTTTTATTTAATTTATTATGCTCATTTGAAATCCGGTCAAACATAGCTTTGACTGCTCCAAACCCCGCTAACCCTAGCGCTGAACAAGGGCCATTCATCTAACCCCAGCGGCGATCAAGGGCCGTCGATCTAACCCTTCTAGAAGGAATCTGCAGGGAGGAGGGGGCGATCCGCGAGATGCAATCTGATTGGCTAGGAGATTGTTTTTTTTAACAAATAGCGGGCGTGCTGGATGGACCGTTGGGCCGTCCCGTTGTCTGGGCCTGAGACCGCAGTAAATATCCCGTCTCAGCTTTTTCAGGCCTTGCATGCATGGGAGGCGGCGACTATTGGGGAACGTAGCAGAAATTCAAAATTTTCCTACGTGTCACCAAGATCTATCTATGGAGAGACTAGCAACGAGCGGAAGGAGAGTGCATCTACATACCCTTGTAGATCGCTAAGCGGAAGCGTTCAAGTGAACGGGGTTGATGGAGTCGTACTTGTCGTGATTCAAATCACCGATGACCAAGTGTCGAACGCACGGCACCTCCGCGTTCAACACACGTGCAGCCCGGTGACGTCTCCCACGCCTTGATCCAGCAAGGAGAGAGGGAGAGGTTGAGGAAGACTCCATCCAGCAGCAGTACAACGGCGTGGTGGTGATGGAGGAGCATGGCAATCCTGCAGGGCTTCACCAAGCACCACAGAAGAGGAGGGAGAGAAAGATGCAGGGCTGCACCAACGAGAGATCGAATCACCTGTATTGTGGGCAGCCCTAGGCCTCATATATATAGGGAAGGGGAGGGGCTGCGCCCCCTCTAGGGTTCCCACCCCTAGGGGGGGCGGCAGCCCTAGATGGGGATCAAGGGTGGCGGCCAAGAGGGGGAGAGGAGAGGGAGGCGCACCAATATGGGCCCTAAGGCCCATATCCCCTAGGGTTTGCCCCCTTTCCACCTCTTAGGCGCCATGGGCCCTTATGGGAGGCGCACCAGCCCACTAAGGGGCTGGTCCCTCACCACTCTTAGCCCACACAAGCCTCCGGGACTGGTGGCCCCACTTGGTGGACCCCCGGGACCCTCCCGGTGGTCCCGGTACATTACCGATAAACCCCGAAACTCTTCCGGTGACCAAAACAGGACTTCCCATATATAAATCTTTACCTCCGGACCATTCCGGAACTCCTCGTGACGTCCGGGATCTCATCCGGGACTCCGAACAACATTCGGTAACCACATACAAACTTCCTTTATAACCCTAGCGTCATCGAACCTTAAGTGTGTAGACCCTACGGGTTCGGGAGACATGCAGACATGACCGAGACGTTTTCCGGTCAATAACCAACAGCGGGATCTGGATACCCATGTTGGCTCCCACATGTTCCACGATGATCTCATCGGATGAACCACGATGTCAAGGACTTAATCAATCCCGTATACAATTCCCTTTGTCTATCGGTACGATACTTGCCCGAGATTCGATCGTCGGTATCCCGATACCTTGTTCAATCTCGTTACCGGCAAGTCTCTTTACTCGTTCCGTAACACATCATCCCGTGATCAACTCCTTGATCACACTGTGCACATTATGATGATGTCCTACCGAGTGGGCCCAGAGATACCTCTCCGTTTACACGGAGTGACAAATCCCAGTCTCGATTCGTGCCAACCCAACAGACACTTTCGGAGATACCCGTAGTGCACCTTTATAGTCACCCAGTTACGTTGTGATGTTTGGTACACCCAAAGCACTCCTACGGTATCCGGGAGTTGCACAATCTCATGGTCTAAGGAAATGATACTTGACATTAGAAAAGCTTTAGCATACGAACTACATGATCTTGTGCTAGGCTTAGGATTGGGTCTTGTCCATCACATCATTCTCCTAATGATGTGATCCCGTTATCAACGACATCCAATGTCCATGGTTAGGAAACCATAACCATCTATTGATCAACGAGCTAGTCAACTAGAGGCTCACTAGGGACATGGTGTTGTCTATGTATCCACACATGTATCTGAGTTTCCTATCAATACAATTATAGCATGGATAATAAACGATTATCATGAACAAGGAAATATAATAATAATCAATTTATTATTGCCTCTAGGGCATATTTCCAACAGTCTCCCACTTGCACTAGAGTCAATAATCTAGTTCACATCGCCATGTGATTAACACTCACAGGTCACATCGCCATGTGACTAACACCCAAAGAGTTCTGGGTTTGATCATGTTGCTTGTGAGAGAGGTTTTAGTCAACGGGTCTGAACCTTTCAGATCCGTGTGTGCTTCACAAATCTCTATGTCATCTCCTAGATGCAGCTACCACGTTCTATTTGGAGCTATTCAAAATAACTGTTCTACTATACGAATCCAGTTTACTACTCAGAATAATCTGGATTAGTGTCAAAGTTTGCATCGGCGTAACCCTTTACGACGAACTCTTTTACCACCTCCATAATCGAGAAAATTCCTTAGTCCACTAGTTACTAAGGATAACTTTGACCACTGTCCTGTGATCTGTTCTTGGATCACTCTTGTACCCCTTGACTGACTCATGGCAAGGCACACTTCAGGTGCGGCACACAGCATATTGTAGAGCCTATGTCTTAAGCATAGGGGACGACCTTCGTCCTTTCTCTCTATTCTGCCGTGGTCGAGCTTTATACCTTACGACTCAGGCAAGAGCTCCTTCTTTGACTGGTCCATCCTGAACACCTTCAAGATCATGTCAAGGTATGTGCTCATTTGAAAGTACTATTAAGCGTTTTGATCTATCCTTATAGATCTTGATGCTCAATGCTCAAGTAGCTTAATCCAGGCTTTCCATTGAAAAACACTTTCCAAATAACCCTATATGCTTTCCAGAAATTCTACGTCATTTCTGATCAACAATATGTCAACAACATATACTCATCAGAAATTCTATAGTGCTCCCACTCACTTCTTTGGAAATACAAGTTTCTCATAAACTTTGTATAAACCCAAAATCTTTGATCATCTTATCAAAGCATACATTCCAACTCCGAGATGCTTACTCCAGTCCTTAGAAGGATTTCTGGAGCTTTGCATACTTATTAGCATCTTTTCAGGATTGACAAAACCTTCCGGTTGTATCACATACAACCTTTTCTGAAGAAAATCATCGAGGAAACAATGTTTTGACATCCTATCTGCAAGATTTCATAAACAATGCAGTAATCGCTAATATAATTCCAACAGACTCTTAGCATCGCTACGAGTGAGAAAGTCTCATCGTAGTCAACTCCTTGAACTTGTCGGAAAACATCTCAACGACAAGTCGAGCTTTCTTAATGGTGACATTTACCATCATTGTCCGTCTTCCTTCTAAAATCCATCTGCACTCAATAGCCTTACGACCATCGAGCCGTTCTGCCAAAGTCTACACTTTGTTTTCATACATGGATCCTCTCTCGGATTTTATGGCCTCGAGCCATTTATCGGAATCAAGGCCCACCATCGCTTCTCCATAGCTCGTAGGTTCATTGTTGTCTAGCAACATGACTTCCAAGACAGGATTACGCACCACTCTGAAGTAGTACGCATCCTTGTCATCCCACGAGGTTTGGTAGTGACTTGATCTGAAGTTTCATGATCACCATCATAAGCTTCCACTTCAATTGGTGTAGGTGCCACAGGAACAACTTCCTGTGCCCTGCCACACACTAGTTGAAGAGACGGTTCAATAACCTCATCAAGTCTCCACCATCCTCCCACTCAATTCTTTCGAGAGAAACTTTTCCTCGAGAAAGGACCCGATTCTAGAAACAATCCCATATTGCTTTCGGATCTGAGATAGGAGGTATGCCCAACTGTTTTGGGTGTCCTATGAAGATGCATTTATCCGCTTTGGGTTCGAGCTTATCAGCCTGAAACTTTTTCACATAAGCGTCGCAGTCCCAAACCTTTAAGAAATGACAGCTTAGGTTTCTCTAAACCATAGTTCATACGGTGTCATCTCATCGGAATTACGTGGTGCCCTATTTAAAGTGAATGTGGTTGTCTCTAATGCCTAACCCATAAACTATCGTGGTAATTCGATAAGAGACATCATGGTATGCATCATATCCAATAAGGTGCAGTTACGATGTTTGAACACACCATCACAATATGGTGTTCCAGGCTGTATTAGTTGTGAAACGATTTCCACAATGTCTTAATTTTGTGCCAAACTCGTAATTCAGATATTCATCTCTATGATCGTATCATAGATCTTTTATCCTCTTGTCACGACGATCTTTCAACTTCACACTGAAATTACTTGAACCTTTCAATAATTCAGACTCGTGATTCATCAAGTAAATGTACTCAACATCTACTCAAATCATCTGTGAAGAAACAACATAACGATATCCACTACATGCCTCAGCACTCATTGGAC
This sequence comes from Triticum urartu, assembly GCF_056163025.1. Lineage (NCBI taxonomy): Eukaryota > Viridiplantae > Streptophyta > Magnoliopsida > Poales > Poaceae > Triticum > Triticum urartu. The sequence continues at coordinate 4,068,905 of NC_141876.1, read as the reverse complement.
TGCACACATCAAAATGTATTACTTCCAACAAGTTGCTTTCTAGTTCCATTTTACTGAAACCGAGGCTTTCAGTCATCTTGCCCATGTGGTATGATTTGCATGTCTCAAGTGATTCAAAATCAAGTGAGTCCAAACAGTCCATTTTCATGGAGTTTCTTCATGCATATACACCAATAGGCATGGTTCGCATGTCTCAAACTTTTCAAAAATGAGTGAGTCCAAAGATCCATCAACCTGGAGCTTCTTCATGCGTTTTATACCGATATGACTTACGTGGCAGTGCCACAAGTAGGTGGTACTATCATTACTATCTTTTGGCATGAACATGTGTATCACTACGATCGAGATTCAACAAACCATTCATTTTAGGTGTAAGACCATTGAAGGTATTATTCAAATAAACAGAGTAACCATTATTCTCCTTAAATGAATAACCGTATTGCGATAGACATAATCCAATCATGTCTATGCTCAACACAAACACCAATCTCGATGGTAGAAGGAGCGTACGATATTTGATCATATCAACATTGAAAACACTTCCAACACATATCGTCAGCTCACCTTTAGCCAGTCTCCGTTTATTCCGTAGCTTTTATTTCGAGTTACTAACACTTAGCAACCGAACCGGTATCTAATACCATGGTGCTACTAGGAGTACTAGTAAAGTACACATCAACACAATGTATATCCAATATACTTCTATCGACCTTGCCAGCCTTCTAATCTACCAAGTATCTAGGGTAATTCTGCTCCAGTGGTTGTTCCCCTTATTACAGAAGCACTTAGTCTCGGGTTTGGGTTCAACCTTGGGTTTCTTCACTAGAGCAACAGCTGAATTTGCTGTTTCATGAAGTATCCCTTCTTGCCCTTGCCCTTCTTGAAACTAGTGGTTTCACCAACCATCAACAATTGATGCTCCGTCTTGATTTCTACTTTCGTGGTGTCAAACATCGCGAATATCTCAAGGATCATCATATATGTCCCTGATATATTATAGTTCATCACGAAGCTCTAGCAGCTTGGTGGTAATGACTTCGGAGAAACATCACTATCTCATCTAGAAGATCAACTCCCACTCGATTCAAATGATTGTTGTACTCAGACAATCTGAGCACAAGCTCACCAATTGAGCTTTTCTCCTTAGTTTGTAGGCTAAGAAAATCGTCGGAGGTCTTATACCTCTTGACGTGGGCACAAGCCTGAAATCCCAATTTCAGCCCTTGAAACATCTCATATGTTTCGCGACGTTTCAAAAACGTCTTCGGTGCCTCAACTCTAAACCGTTTAACTGAACTATCACGTAGTTATCAAAATGTGCATGTCTGATGTTCGCAACATCCACAGACGACGTTCGAGGTTCAGCACACTGAGCGGTGCATTAAGGACATCAGCCTTCTATGAAGCAATGAGGACAATCCTCAGTTTACGGACCTAGTCCGCATAATTGCTACTATCAACTTTCAACTAAATTTTCTCTAGGAACATAACTAAACAGTAGAACTGAAGCGCGAGCTACGACATAATTTGTGAAGACCTTTTGACTATGTTCTGGATAATTAAGTTCATCTTATGAACTCCCACTCAGATAGACATCCCTCTAGTCATCTAAGTGATTACATGATCCGAGTCAACTAGGCCGTGTCCGATCATCACGTGAGACGGACTAGCCAACGTCGGTGAACATCTTCATGTTGATCGTATCTTCTATACGACTCATGCTCGACCTTTCGGTCTTCTGTGTTCCGCGGCCATGTCTGTACATGCTAGGCTCGTCAAGTTAACCCTAAGTGTTTTGCATGTGTTCCGAGGCCATGTCTGTACATGCTAGGCTCGTCAACACCCGTTGTATGTGAACGTGAGGATCCATCACACCCGATCATCACGGCGTGCTTAGAAACGACGAACTTTAGGAACGGTGCACAGTTAGGGGAGAACACTTCTTGAAATTTTTATGAGGGATCATCTTATTTACTACCGTCGTTCTAAGTAAACAAGATGTATAAACATGATAAACATCACATGTAATCAAATAATAGTTACATGATATGGCCAATATCATATAGCTCCTTTGATCTCCATCTTGGGGCTCCATGATCATCTTGTCACCGGCATGACACCATGATCTCCATCATCATGATCTCTATCATCGTGTCTTCATGAAGTTGTCACGTCAACTATTACTTCTACTACTATAGCTAACGGTTAGCAATAAAGTAAAGTAATTACATGACGTTTATGTTGACACGCAGGTCATAAATAAATAAAGACAACTCCTATGGCTCCTGCCGGTTGTCATACTCATCGACATGCAAGTCATGATTCCTATTACAAGAACATGATCAATCTCATACATCACATATATCATTCAACACATCCTTTTGGCCATATCACATCACATAGCATACCCTGCAAAAACAAGTTAGACGTCCTCTAATTGTTGTTTGCATGTTTTACGTGGCTGCTATGGGTTTCTAGCAAGAACGTTTCTTACCTACGCAAAGACCACAACGTGATATGCCAATTGCTATTTACCCTTCATAAGGACCCTTCTCATCGAATCCGATCCGACTAAAGTGTGAGAGACAGACACCCGCCAGCCACCTTATGCAACTAGTGCATGTTTGTCGGTGGAACCGGTCTCACGTAAGCATACGTGTAAGGTTCGTCCCGGGCGCTTCATCCCACGATGCCGCCGAATCAAGATAAGACTAGTAACGGCAAGCATATTGAACAAAATCAACGCCCACAACTACTTTGTGTTCTACTCGTTCATAGAATCTACGCAATAGACCTAGCTCATGATGCCACTGTTGGGGAACGTAGCAGAAATTCAAAATTTTCCTATGTGTCACCAAGATCTATCTATGGAGAGACTAGCAACGAGCGGAAGGAGAGTGCATCTACATACCCTTGTAGATCGCTAAGCGGAAGCGTTCAAGTGAACGGGGTTGATGGAGTCGTACTCGTCGTGATTCAAATCACCGATGACCAAGTGCCGAACGCACGGCACCTCCGCGTTCAACACACGTGCAGCCCGGTGACGTCTCCCACGCCTTGATCCAGCAAGGAGAGAGGGAGAGGTTGTGGAAGACTCCATCCAGCAGCAGCACAACGGCGTGGTGGTGATGGAGGAGCTTGGCAATCCTGCAGGGCTTCGCCAAGCACCACAGAAGAGGAGGGAGAGAAAGATGCAGGGCTGCACCAACGAGAGATCGAATCACCTGTATTGTGGGCAGCCCTAGGCCTCATATATATAGGGAAGGGGAGGGGCTGCGCCCCCTCTAGGGCTCCCACCCCTAGGGGGGCGGCAGCCCTAGATGGGGATCAAGGGTGGCGGCCAAGAGGGGGAGAGGAGAGGGAGGCGCACCAATATGGGCCCTAAGGCCCATATCCCCTAGGGTTTGCCCCCTTTCCACCTCTTAGGCGCCATGGGCCCTTATGGGAGGCGCACCAGCCCACTAAGGGGCTGGTCCCTCACCACTCTTAGCCCACACAAGCCTTCGGGACTGGTGGCCCCACTTGGTGGACCCCCGGGACCCTCCCGGTGGTCCCGGTACATTACCGATAAACCCCGAAACTCTTCCGGTGACCAAAACAGGACTTCCCATATATAAATCTTTACCTCCGGACCATTCCGGAACTCCTCGTGACGTCCGGGATCTCATCCGGGACTCCGAACAACATTCAGTAACCACATACAAACTTCCTTTATAACCCTAGCGTCATCGAACCTTAAGTGTGTAGACCCTACGGGTTCGGGAGACATGCAGACATGACCGAGACGTTTTCCGGTCAATAACCAACAGCGGGATCTGGATACCCATGTTGGCTCCCAAATGTTCCACGATGATCTCATCAGATGAACCACGATGTCAAGGACTTAATCAATCCCGTATACAATTCCCTTTGTCTATCGGTACGATACTTGCCCGAGATTCGATCATCGGTATCCCGATACCTTGTTCAATCTCGTTACTGGCAAGTCTCTTTACTCGTTCCGTAACACATCATCTCGTGATGAACTCCTTGATCACACTGTGCACATTATGATGATGTCCTACCGAGTGGGCCCAGAGATACCTCTCCGTTTACACGGAGTGACAAATCCCAGTCTCGATTCGTGCCAACCCAACAGACACTTTCGGAGATACCCGTAGTGCACCTTTATAGTCACCAAGTTACGTTGTGATGTTTGGTACACCCAAAGCACTCCTACGGTATCCGAGAGTTGCACAATCTCATGGTCTAAGGAAATGATACTTGACATTAGAAAAGCTTTAGCATACGAACTACATGATCTTGTGCTAGGCTTAGGATTGGGTCTTGTCCATCACATCATTCTCCTAATGATGTGATCCCGTTATCAACGACATCCAATGTCCATGGTTAGGAAACCATAACCATCTATTGATCAACGAGCTAGTCAACTAGAGGCTCACTAGGGACATGGTGTTGTCTATGTATCCACACATGTATCTGAGTTTCCTATCAATACAATTATAGCATGGATAATAAACGATTATCATGAACAAGGAAATATAATAATAATCAATTTATTATTGCCTCTAGGGCATATTTCCAACAGCGACGTGGGTTTGCATGCGCGGGAGGCGGCGACGTGCATGCATGCGAGCGAGGCGGGTGAGGCGCGCTAGGCGAGATAGGCTAGCGAGGTGAGCTAGGTGGTTCAGGGTAGTGGTTCAGGGCAGCGATTCAGATGCACCGCCCGGTCAAATAGCTATGCAGTGATTCAGATGCACGCACGCGCCCCATGCAACGTTTTCGTGCAAAAATTTAAGAGTGCAAAACGTAACGGATACACACACGCGTCCGGATACACACACGTGTCCGGATTCACACATGCACCGTTCTCATCCTTTCTCTCTTCCTCTTCCACCCACAGGCCTATAAATGGGGTGCCTTTCTTCCTCTCCCATCCACAAGCCAGATCTGATCCATTCTCTCCAACTTCAAACACCCAAGCGACCGAGCCCTTCCCAAGCGAGACCAAGTGAAGATGCAGTTCAACGGGCCGACCTTCAACCGTCAGCCTGTCATGCCGGAGCTGCGCTACCCACCGGGCGTGCTCGTGGAGAGGGAGCTCCGTGTGTGGGCTATTTCAAGGTGGAGGGGTTTCGTCGAACTCACCTGCGCCTTCCTCAGAGCCGGCTATGCCCACCTCCCACGGGGCTCGCCGAGGATGTTCACCCTCAACGAGGTTCGTGACCGCGGCGACATCCTCCTACTGCTCACGGTCACCTTCACCAACCCGTTTGACGCGCGCGAGCTCCTCGGCCAAGTCTTTTGGTGCGGCTGCGAGGCCATCTTCTTCAGCGTCTACAACATCTACACCAACTACGAGCGCATCTTCCCCGCTCCAGGCCAGATGCACTCCCTTCCCTACGACGAGGAGGAGGAGGTGTGAAGAGGAAGACGGTGTCGAAGGGGCGCGCGCGGCCAAGGTGGAAGAAGGAGGTCAAGATGAAGATGTTCAAGCCCGGAGTCAAGCTCGTCATGTTTCGTTTTTTATTTTGTTGCTTTTCTATGTCATGTCGTGTCGTGTCATGTTTCGTCATGTGTCCGTGAACTGTCCGTAAACTTATTATTGTAATGGTACGGTGTGTTCCATCTTATCTAAGTTATTAGGGTTTATTATGTGTGTTAAAAAATGTACGTGCCCAAACATATCATTTCTTCCCTAAACAAGTCATGAAGTTCGAGAACTTGTGGTTTTCATTAATGAAAATCGGAGGGGGTGAGAAGCCCTCTGTTTCATTCAAAAAAAAGTCATGAACTAACATGCAAATTTATTCCCTTTAAATCCTAAACCAAGTGCCACTCTAACCCTAAACCAAGTGCCACTCTAACCCTAAACCAAGTGCCACTCTGACCAAAATCATGTGGTAGGGCAACATACATTTTCAACCTTCCAACCCTCCAAAATTTAAGTGCAAAACAAAGGAAAACCACTCTCACGCGTGTGCAAACATTCACGGTCTCACTATTTTTTTAAAAAAAATTCACAGTCTCACTATGTATACCTTCCTTCCCTACCCATGTCAAAGTCTTGCCATCTGTCCTAGTGGTTACTAGCGCAGCCCTAAACACCACAAACCCACGCGGTCCTGGGTTCGAGTCCCCAGCCGCACTAGTTTTTTGTGCATTTTCCACCCTTCATTTTTTAGACAAATTATGTTTTTCTCAATTTAATGCCCTTAAAAAATGTTCATTTATTTTGGCACCAGGCGTAAACCTCTACCAGAGGTGACGCACATTTTCCATGACATTTTGGTCTTTGATTTTCACGGTGTATTTGAATTGGATTAATTAACAGCTCCAAAAAAATTCTAACCTTAATTGTTTGGCTCCGGAATAATTCAATTAGCTTCCACAAAAAGTTTCAACATTATTCCTATGATTTACTGCCTAAATTAAATCAGAATAGAAAACAGAAAAATACGCAAGAGAACCCCCGAATGGGCCTAATTGGATGCAGTTGGCCCATTAGTCTAGCCTGCACTTGGCTCTACGCTCTGAATTTGGCCCAAGAGCAACCTTTTTTTTGGACAGAAAGGCAGAGCAGAGAGCTGCATTTTATTGATCAAAAGTTTCTGAATTCCTCATTTCTTCTCTTTTTTTCAACATATTTAAATGTTGGTCTCTTCTTCTCTTTTTGTTTCAACATTTAAACAACTTTAACCAACATTTAAACTAGGTTAATTTCTCATACAATTTCAAGATTAAAAATTCCTTCATAATTCATGCCTTTCCATACATTTTCAACATTACAACCAGTGCGATTACAATACCTACAAATGCCCAAAAGTATTTGCAAATGGGTATTGATAGTGCTTGATCTTCAAGCTTCCTAACCTTCTTCTTCAACATCCTAAGCTCAACAGCTAGCTCTCTGTCAGTTCATGCTTCGCCCTCCATCTCTTCTTCCGGAACTCGTGCTGCGGCCACTGCCGTTCGTGGCAGCATGCGCAACCATTCTTCATGTTCTTCTTGCAGTTCATTCATCAGTGTCTTGGCCAGAGCATCGACCCAAAGAAAGAAGCATGTCACCTGCATGAACACCAAACAGATCAACCCATATCTCAAAGATCCCAACCACGAAAATGGTGCAATTGCCCCAATTCTTACCACATTCTCGCTGCACACATAGAACGGACGATTCTGGTTCCTCGGTGTGTGAGAAACCCTCCGATCAACGCCCGCCCGGCACCGCGGACAGACGAAGACAGGCATGTCCACACGCGCCCGGCTCTGCATCCTCGAGGTGGCGCGGGAGCTTGAGGAAGACATGGAGCTCGGAGTCGAAGGGGATCAATGCCGCCGCGCCCTCCACAGCTAGCTTCCCACCGCCGTGCTCTCTCTCTCTCTCTCTCGCCGTGGTCACCGCCGTGCTCTCTCTCACCGCCGTGGTCACCGCCGCTGTGTGTCGCCTGCTTATATAGCACACCCGCAACGGCTCTCTGCTCAACGGCTCTCTGCTAGGTCCCACAAGCCACGCGTGCAACGGTCTGAATAGAATTGGTTGTCTCTGTCGCCTGGTCCCACCTGTAAGGGCTGAGTCAAAAGGTTGACCTGACGGAGACGGCAAAGTTCACGGAACGAGTCGATGCACACGGACTAGGGGCAAAACTGAGCATAATTCGCATCCGAGGGCAAAACTGAGCACACGGACACCACTGAGGGCAAAAGGATAATTAACCCTTCTAAGAAATGGAACACCGGTATGGTAAAGGAAGTAGCTATGAACTATGTATTTCAGTTTTCAGTTGTTGTGCTGTGACTTGAAAACTTGCAAATTAAGATGCCTTTGTGGCTACTGTTGATGAGTTCGCATGGTGACGGACATAATATTGCATAAATGTGAGTTGAAAGCTAGCATGACTACCGATTAAGATATCTAATTTCTTCATGTGCACATGCAATACGGCTGTCGCTGCTGTTTGATGGGAAGACCAACGAGCTAGCAATATTTCGGGTTTTGGAACTGAAACACAGCAATAACCGGACAGTACACACAAGACACAAATAGCTAGACCTTCCTGGTTTCCACTTGCGAAGTCATAATTTCGTTTATAGCACGAGATGTTGTACATGATCCGCGCCACAAAGAGGGTTTTGTTATCGAAAAAGGCTTTCGCTCCGCTTTATAAATAAAGCAAACCGCCAAGAGTATACATACACGGATTAGTTCAGCAGACACACCCAAGACATACAACAAGAGTACACACAGATTCTGCTGAGGGCACAGCTCAACAAGCCCAAAACACAAAAAAGGAAAAGGCGGCCGCAGCCGGCAGCGACGACGACGACACCCGGCATCTAATCAGGCTCTGGAGGTGGCGGGGAAGCGGCGGCGATTAATTTGTCAATTAATTTGTTTCCATCTGTCCACTGTGCACGACAACACATAAGTGAATCTGTATCATGTCAATTGATGATGTGACGTTTAAGCCCTCCAAAACTAATTTGCGACGGTATACTAGAAGTATCCTTGAAATTCATATATAGAAGGGCATACCGGCATATTTGACATTGATAGTGGGGTTTCAGTTTTGACAGAGCAATAGTATATATCAACCGATGCATAGACTTGGACGGAATGTAGTAGGTAATACTATAGTAACTAATTCTGTAGTAACTAACTGATGGCGGCGGTTCTCTCTTTAGTGGTGTCGCTTCGCCATGGCGGTTGGCTGGTCCGGCTCTTGTGGTGTTTGTGGTGCCCAACTCTTCGCCGTGTCTTCCTGGGGTGCTGCCGTCCCGTTCAGAGAGGCTGGAGGTGGAGCGGCTTCATCTTGCACGGAGCTTCGGTGGAGATGCCTGACCGACAGGTGCTACGCTTTGTCATGCCTGGTCGGCAGATGCTACGCACGACAGATTTTCCAAAGACTTCATGCTGTGTCGGCTGGTGGTACTTGGCAGCATGGTGCTGAGGTGTATCAGTGGCGACCGCGACGTGCTCAGCTGTTTGCATGCAGGGAGGAGGTGCCGTTGGGCGCCGTGGTGGCGTCGACGATAGCTGGACCGAGCAAGGTTCATGCATCAGTATAATTCTGAAGATGGAGAAGTGGCAGTTGGCGGCGGCGGCCTCTGAGTGCACGCCGGACCGGTGAGACCCATGCCCGGCAGGCGTCCTGGATGGGACCTCGGGTCTTAGATGTTAGGTTTGGCTGCGATGTCTGTTTGGTATTAGGCCCAGGCTATCTGCGCCCCTTTATCAACTGGATAGAGTTGCTTAGACGGCGGTTTTAGTCTTACTGTTGTATTACTTTGTAAGGTCTTGTGAGTATAATTAATAAAGTGGCCGTATGCATAGCCCAGATGCAGAGGCCGGGGATCATCTTCCTTTTCTAAAAAAAGGAAAAAGCTGCTGTACTGTCAATTGTATATACTCAGGCTATATCTTGTGACTGAAACTACATTTGTTTTAGTTGAACACTAACCAACACTACTCTAGTAACAGAACAAACGTCGAGTGGCACAGTGGTCATTTCGAGGAGATGATTGATTAGCCACACTATATGAATATCAACATACATAACCAAGATCCATGTAGGTGTAGTCATGTCATGATTGAATAACTTGTATGTACCACGTGCTGTTATGACAGATTTCACAAATGTAAATGAATACTGTATGATGTGAATATCAACAAAATCCAGGGCAGTTTGAAGTTGTTAGTGCTACCTTCCTTAAATTTACCGAGGAGGATAGGTAATGGTATGCTGCTGCTCCTTTAGCCGGTGTATGACTGCTACTAAATAAACTGGACTAGCTGGCACTCTCATCAGCCTATTTTGTAACTGTGAATCATCCAATGAAATTAATTTGCCGATGAAAAAATCCGAGGCGCTGGTGGCAGCGACGGAGAGTTGGGTGCTGACGGGGGAATGTGGGCACTGGTGGAGATCTAAGTTTTCCCCATGTCTCCCGATGGGAGCAGCGTGGGTCACGGGCCAACATGTAGTAATTGACCAGACCAAACATACATCACAAGGATATAATGTCTTGCCTAAAACAGGATACGCTGCACAATAGCACACGAATAACTTTAGTGCAACAAATGGAGTAGACATATGACCTTAGTGTTTTACTGGAACAATGTTAGAATGACATTAATTTTGTAACAGTACTCCAATAGAACATTGATATTTGCTAGAATGAATCGCAAGTTGAATTAATGAGAAAAAAACCAACTTATAATCCCTTCACATTAATCATCGTTGAGATGGAAAACAAACCGAGACAGCAATACGACAACAATAACTAATCTAGCTAGCTCAGCTTAACCCAAAGCCGTGGAGGAAAAACATGAATATCCAAATAAGTAGGTCGAAAACAATCTCGGGCATTCCACCCAAAGGCAATTGTGACGTGAGATAATTAGCATTTATTATGTCCATCATCATGTCGTTGTTGGGTTGCTGCTACACCAGGGGGAACCACCAGGAACAGCAAGATGCATCATTTGGTTACCATTTCTCGAACTATTCTTAAGGTGTTCCCGGACTACTAGCGCGGATGGCTGTCTTTCACTACTTAGTCAGATTTCTGTTGCCACCCAATCACACGGTGCGTGGCTAGTAATAATTGGCCTACTCATCTATAGTGACTCAAATCATGCAGCAAGGCAATGCCCACAACCGCTAGACTCAAATCATGCAGCAAGGTGAGGCCAAATTTATAGTGGCAATCTTGGGACCGGCCTATGTGGCATTTACGATTAGACGGTCACAGATGGGTAGAAGTGCGTGCAGATGCAGCACTCATACTTGACTCACCCACCTACGTTCTGCATGAAGTGTGTTTCTGGCGAAATAGTATCAGCCGACACTAAGATGGTAACTCCTACGGTTTTAACTATGATATTGTCTCACCAGAAAAGTATCGATGGAGTTTGATACTCCCTCCAATCAATATTACTTATTGCTGAAATAGATGTATCTAGACGTATTTCAGTGCTAGATACATCTTCTAAAATACTTGCACTATGTAAAGAGCACTAATCCTCATTAGGATGGCACTTGTTGGCTTCACTCCACAATCCCACTTTTACTTCCCTCATTTTGTATTGAGCGGAGTGGAGTGGGGAGGGCAGCCGGATGCCATACCGGCGTCAGCCACGCCACCATCGCACTGCTTCATCTCTCCCCTCCGGCACACTTGCCGCCAACCTTTCGGCCATAACCTTGCTAGAACCTTCGCCGAAGACCAAGCTACACCACTGTAGGCAACCCATGTGCTTCTGTGCACCTGCCAGTCACCTACATCGCCCGCCAGAGCCCCGCCAGTCATAGCAGGACCTCACGAGACTCCGTCAAGCTACTGCGGGCTCCCTCTAGCCACCGGGTCTATCTTCATCCTCCTCAGTCCCAGCCGAACCTTGCCGAACCCTCACCGAAGACCAGGCTGCACCACCATCGGCTACCCACGTCCTTCCCCGCACCCACCGGTCACATGTGTTGGGTCCATGGGACTAGGGGTACCCAGGCACGTCTTCCTGCGGCGCGGTGCGCGGCGCATATCTTGGGCCCAGCGGATGCCCCCCCCCCCCCACCCACCCACCTAGCTTCTCGAGCAATATTCTCTGTGAGGCCCTCGCCTCGCGAGGCCCACGATAGCAAGCACCACAGGAGATTAGAGGCGTCACCAGAAGCCTCGCGAGGCTCCCTCACGAGGCGGTCTCTCGAGGCCCCTCGCGGAGGCAAGCGAGGCACGAGCCTGTGGGACTGGGGGTACCCAAACCCGTCTGCCTGCAGCCCAGTGCCCGACCCATATCTTCGGCCCAGCGGATGGCCCCCCCACTTAGCTTCTCGAGCAAGATTCACTACACCACAACACGCAGATGACCGCCAATGTCATCTTGTCACGCCGATTGTCGCCGTCGCCGCTGGCCTCGTTGAGAGGGACACCTCTCGTGCCTTCACCGCGAGTGTGCCGCCATGACATGCTCGCTGCGGCATATTTGCCACCAGTACCGCAACTCGCCGGTGACTCGCCTCCATGTTCGTCGCCAGTGACGCAACTCGCCGGTGACTCGCCTCCATGTTCGTCGTCGGTGACGCAACTTACCAGGCAGCACACCTCTCTCCATCGCTCGTGACACAGCTGCCTCCGCTCCATGGCCATCACCTGCATGCCGACGGTGTCGCAACTAACCGGGCAACACACCTCTCTCCATCGCTCGTGACACAGCTCGACGATGATGGAGAAACGCACCGGCCTCTGGCAGCATCGCGCCGCCAACGGCGTCCACCTTGCGCTGCCGACGTTCCCTTCGCATGGAGTCCGCCGCGCCGCCACCGTTGCCTCGGATCGACAAGGCTCTAATACCAATTGTTGGCGCCGCTTCTCCTTGCAGCGCCGCTTCTTCTTCTTCTACGTCTCGTTGCATCTCACAACTCTCTCATCTCTCTTTTGTTTCTCTCAAGAACACACATGGGAAGAACTCAACACAGACACAGACGCACCAAGAAAGAGCTCATAACGCGTAGAGGCTCTACTCCTTGGTGTACACACAGTGGCTACATTTTCTGCACAGCCCTCACGGCCTAAATCTTTCTCATTAACTCAATGCAACACTTATATACACAAGGAGTTGGCCTCACGCACCCACTAACTAGCCGGAAAGTCCGGCCACTAACACCACGTAACCCACACCCACGTGGTTAGCTGGGGTTGAACGGATCACGGCGAATCGTATTCGGATTGGAATATGTGCGTTATTATGGGCTATATGGAACTGCAGAAATGATATGATTTTTAACAGACAACACAACTTAACTTTTTTGCAGGTTATCTTCAGAGCTATAGCTTGGATCCGTACGTGGTCCTTACTCACTCCTATGGACTCCAGGGAGCCTTTGGTTACTGGGTGCAACCAATGGGAGATGGTAGCTCGGGCTATATTCAACCGGTTTGGATGGCGGTCGCATAACAGGATAGAGGGCTAGAGAGCTTGTCCTTATTATCACCATATCGGTTGTTTTATTTTAGGCCCTTCATTTTTCAGATCTTTATGCTATGACTTTGCTCCGTTTGTGAGCTGTAAGACCTTTATGTTGATACTTGCTGGTTTTTTTAATAAAAAGGGCCGCATGCATCATCATGATGCAGAGGCCGGGGGTATACATCCATTTCAAAAAAAAAAAAACTACCCTAGAATCTATCCGGGCTAGCTAACAACTTATCCATGCAGCCACTAACTAACACATCCATGCATTTGACTAACTCATCTAACTAAGCAGACCCAATACTAGCTTGCGTGCACACACATGATCTCAACTTTACGTGAGTACACTGCCGCACCTAGTGGATGGACACGACTACATGCATGGTTCAACTCACGCGACGAAATAAACACGATGAACACCGATACAACAAGGTTAACTCTAACATAGTAGTGCAATATTTTTCAACTATTTGCACCATCTAAATTTTGACAAGAAAACATACATCTTTCCACACTTTATTCATGCACATTATTTAGAAAAATTATTTTATTTCATCGCAAAAATGTACGGGCGTGGCGCGCCATCAACGGTCCATGTGGGACTTTCTGCATTGCCTTGGACTGTTTGGAAGTGTAGAAATGATTCTATGTTTAACAAAGTAAAGATTAATAATTTTTTGCAGGTTATCTAAACAGCTTCAGGATGGATCAGTTTGTTGTCCTTCTTTCACCATGCGAAAGTGCCGGAGCTTATGGTCTATGGGTGCAACCGATAAGAGACGGTAGCATGGGACACGTATGACCGGTTTGGATGATAATCCAATAGTAGGCTATGTGTGTAGGAATATATTCCTAGTCTTGCCGGTTGTGAATGTTCTTATTGTAATTTTATCATTAGTACCAGACCTTGACAGTTGAACATATTTAATAATTGGTTGTGTGCATCAAAATGATACAGAGGCTGCTGGGGTATTCCTTCTTTTCCACAAAAATTCTATAGCGCCATTGATCCGGCTAACTCAGTTGTTGGGCTGATTAGTCTGCACAGGGCAGTTAGCTCTGTCATGGGGTTGTGAGTGGTGGCAGCTGTTAGACTTTGTATTGTAGTATTACAATTGTAGCTTCTCAATATTCCTTGTGTACATTGCACGGCTATATAAATACATATGTGACACCTGGCACAGTTGCGTGGCTTGCAGCCTTTATGGCGCACGCTGTCTCAGACCATGCTTCTGAAACGCGACATCTTCGTGCTGCCATGAGCATTCCACTTTGGCAAGCTGCAATGGAACACGAAGTTCACGCTCTTTTGCGTAACAAGACGTGGCGTCTCGTTCCTCCTACACCTAGGGTTAATGTAATTGATTCTAAGTGGGTGTTTAAGGTTAAGAAGCATGCAGATGGCTTCATTAAACGGTACAAGGCACGTTTGGTTGCTAAAGTATTTAGACAACGCCATGGTCTTGACTACGAGGATACATTCAGTCCAGTTGTCAAGCCTATTACTATTCGGTTGCTTCTCTCCTTAGCAGTGACTCGAGGTTGGTCTCTTCTACAGTTGGATGTTCAGAATTCCCTCCTGCATGGTGTATTAGGAGAGGAAGTGTAGATGCGTCAACCACCAAGGGTTCATTGATCCTGATCGACCTCATGACTTGTGTCGCTTGGACAAAGCGCTCTATGCTCTGAAATAGGCTCCGCGTGCTTGGCATGCTCGTCTTGCATCGGCTCTTCATGCTCTTGGGTTTGTTCCGTCTACAGCTGATACATCCCTATTCCTATTTCAGCGGCCAAACGTCACCATGTATCTTCTGGTTTATGTTGATGACATTATCCTGATCAGTTCCTCGGTTCCTGCCGCTGATTGTCTTCTTTCGGTGCTTGGTTCTAAATTTGCTGTCAAGGATATTGGCAAACTTCATTATTATTGGGACCGGAGGTTACTCACACCAACAGAACTGCTACTGATAAAATTACTGTTGTTGATGGTGATCCACTATCCCCTGATGATGCCACCGAGTACCGAAGTATTGTTGGTGGCTTGTAGTATCGAACTATAACTAGACGAGACATTTCTTTTGCAGTCAATCATGTGTGTGCCAGTATCTCCAGTCACCTGTGATGCTCACTGGTCTGCAGTCAAGCGTATTCTTCGCTATATCCGTTTGACAATCTCCTATGGACTACACCTTCGGCTTGCTCCATCTGGCCTGCTTTCTGCCTTCTCTCATGCTGACTGGGCAGGAAGTCCTGATGATAGGCGGTCCACTGGGGGATATGCAGTGTTTTTTGGAACTAATATGATTGCCTGGAGTGCACGGAAGCAGGCTACGGTGTCTCATAGTAGTACTGAAGCTGATTATAAAGTTGTGGCCAATGCAACCGCAGAACTCATCTGGGTGCAATCTTTACTTCGTGAGTTGGGGATATCTCAGCAACAACCTCCAGTTCTCTGGTGTAACAACATTGGTGCTACCATCCAATCCGATATTTCATGCACGGACAAAGCAAATAGAGATTGATTATCATTTTATTAGAAAACGTGTTGCATAGAAGCTACTTCAAATTAAGTTCATCTCTTCTAAAGATCAACTTGCGGACATCTTCACAAAGCCGTTGTCATTACCTTTATTTAAGGTTGGCTGGGGTCTCGCTGAGACCATCTCGAGCCAGTCCCCTATTCCTATGTTGTGTGTCGTGCACTTTGTGGTGGCACAGGCTCTTTTTGTGTGTGTGTGTGCACTTTGTGGGGCCGTACTTCTTATTTCTGGTTACATACTCCTTTATATGAGTAGCGCTACAGATTGTTTCGCTAAAAGGAAACTATCTATTGTCACTTATTGTTTTTTGTCATATAAAATGATGATCCCCTACGAGAGCGGTGATAGCGCGGACGGGCTCGCATACTCCTGTTTCGTGGCCCAATGGTATGGCTCGCATGTCTTGTCGGCATTTATTGGTCGAGGAAATACGATTGCAGCACGAAAGAAAACTGGGGCCCAACGATAACGTCATGCATTGGAGTTATTGTAGATAACATCATCTTCTCATGGAACAGGAGGTGGAGGCATGCATGTGCTAACGAATGTGGGGAACGGCGTCGTTGAATGGGGAGAGTGGAAAAAATGTGATCCCAAAATTAAAACCCATTACTTCGGTTGATTTTGCACGTCTCGATTGAGAAGCCAATCCCATGGAGTTGGGCTGATGTGGATTGGAATTCCTCTTGGACTTGCTCGACATGTATTCTTTCCGCAACCCGATTTTGATTCCGCTGGTGTTGAATCATTTAGTAGCTTCTTCCTTTCTTGATGCGGTCTTCTGTTAGGTTTCCACTGCCAGCGATTGGAGGCAGAGAGCACGCCGCATCCGTTTGGGGTTAGGGAGATCACACCGCCGGTACAGCCGCTCACAGATCCGTTGTACGCAGCGTCAGAATCCAACATTGGTGAGGTGGGGCAGGAGCTTCTGGCACTGCGAATGAAGCCGAATGCCCTTCGATCAGCTTGTCGGCAGCGGATTCTGGGCAGTCAACGGGCAGGGACGACCCTCAGGAACCAGCCTGTACAAAGAGGTAATTTGGTCTTCATAATTTCTAATTATGTGGATGTGGCGCTCGCAGTGATTTGCTGCTTTGCATATGAACAGACCGATTTGTGTAGACCCTAATTGTACCTGTCATGCCGTACTATGCCTTTGTCAGAAATAATGAAATGCATCTCCGTATTCTCCTATGTGCAGGGTTCGTGTCTGTCTTTGAAGGCATGTTTCTTAGTGTTGAGGGCTCGATTGTCGTTCATGCATAAACAAGCGTATACATAGAGTCCTGGTATTTTATGTCATGACCACATGGTGTGCATCTCTACTTGGCGATTTCGATGATTTTCATGGGTTTGTTGTGCGTCTCTGTTATCGCCTAAAGTTTATCGAGTTGGTGTGGTTAGAGGGTTAGGCTAGTCATAGTGGGAGTAACTTAGCTAGAAACGTAGCGCGCTTCAAGAAAATTTTGCTTATGTGGCATGTAGTTAATGAGAAGTGGTAATATAATATGTTACTATAACATAGCGCTTTCCAAGACGGAATGAGTCTACAAGCTAAAAAATGAAGACCTCTATGACACTACTACTATGTTACTTTACACTATGAACGTGGTAATTTAGACTAGTGTCATATGCATGACACTAGTATAAGTTACTCCCCACTATGACCAGCCTTAGCAGGTGTCCCATCCATGAAGACTCTGAAAAACCACATCGTCAGGCCAATTACCCGGGTACAGGATGGGAGCATTGGGGCTTGTGCGGCAGTGCATGTCGAGCTAGCCGGTCGGCGGTCCAACACCAATCCAGGAGTGCGAGCCAAAGGAAGATTTTGATGTAAATTAGTTGGACTTAAGAGGAGTTTACGTGCTTGTATTCTTGACTGGAATCGAGTAGTGCGTTGTTCTCTTCTGTATTACTGCAATGACGAAAATGAAAATTTTGTGACGGATTCCAGAGCTCGTGTTTGGTTCAGCAAAAGCAGACTGGATGTTGAGCGGAAAAAATGCATGCAGGAAATCATATGCGGATGCTCGGTGAGTACTGCATGAATCAATTAAAGAAAACATAAATCTGCTCTGTGTGATTCACATGTCGATGACAGCCTGCGAGTGTTTTTAGTTACATGGTAAGGCGAAGAATACAAACATCAGATCATGCAGGTGTGAATGTCCCGCCAGGATACAGCTGCAGCATTCAGCCACTATGGCCAGTGCATTAGTGAACACATGCCGCGCCATAATCACACTCTTACCGACAAGTGTTGCGAGAAGATGCACATTGATGTGTATGCATAGAACCTCATACGGAAGTTGTGCGACAACAATGTGAGTATTGGAAAGGTGCACCAATATAATAGGGAGGGCTCATAGGGCTATGTGGGCAGATAAGTCGTGGCCAAGTAGTCAGCACGAGGTCGTCAGGAAAATAATGGAGGTTTTTGCCGAACATAGGGCAAAAGACCAAGGGTTCTATTACCTGGTCCAACCATAGTCGTCAAGAACCTGATATATCTACATGATCGAGCTGAATGCAGTACAACTTTTTCGGGGATGCAATAACAGTTGACACAACATACCAATAAAAATTTTATGACATGTTGTTTAGATAGTTTGTCTGTGTGATTGCAAAGCACAATTTGTCCCGGCAGGGGTGAGATTCGAAAGAAGCCAAGCAAGGAGGCAAGACGTACGAAACGGAGTCGGTCGGCAGCAGGGTGGCATCCCTAGTGTGGTTCGGTACAAAGTGCCGATGGCAGATGACATTTAGGAAGGGAGGTTTAGATATACGCATCTAGAGTGTCTGTGATTTTTTCCATTAATTCCGCTTCAGAAAAAATCCCTGTATTTTTTTTCCTTCGTTCGTGTTTACTACTTTTTCCGTCATTGTGATGTGGTGATATAGTTACTTGATAAATTTCATCCATTGTGTGGCAATTGTCTTATGTTGGCATGCTTTCATTATCCATTTGTTTTGTGTGTCATCTCTACTGATAAACGGTACCATCATAGGCATGAAACGGTTTTAAAAAACCATCATAGGCATGAATTTGATACTGGTGTGGTTACAAGAATGGTGTTTTGGATCTCAGCCTCCATGGAGGCCGAAGTTTTTAAAAATTCAAATTTCTATTTTTTATTTCGTAAAAATATGAAAAAAAAGGATGTGAGGCGGATGTGTGTAAAACTTTAGGATGAAATACATTGAAATGCGACAAGTACAAAAAGACAAATAAATGATCTGGGAGGATGAATACTATCATGTGTAAAGAAGCCTCAGATTTGTCTTTTTCGCACAGCCCCCATTCCAACGTAATTCGTCCTGAAAATCTGCACACTTGTGCATTATGCCTTCATGTATCTCTGTATTTTTTCATCATTTTTTGAAATGTAATATGAATTTTCCTGAATTTTGAATCTTGCATTTTCCGATGTGGTTACGCTCTTCAATGAGAATTGGGAATTTTACTGTATTTATGCTCGATCTACTTGGACTTGAGCACATAAGTCATGCAAATTGTAGCGTGGCACCAACATTACTGCTTTCGATTTTTCTTTTGAGGGGAAACAATACTGTCTTAGATACCTCCTTTTTTTAGACAAGCCTTACATACCTCGTGGTACGATGGTACATGACCAGGCTGTTAGTTGGGTAGCTTGATGGGCCACGGGTACAGGATGTAGCCATCCGTCAACTCCACAAACCGTCACGGTGTTGGTGGCCACATGCATACATTAAAACAGCAAAGCCTGTGCCACGACCAGATCCTGTTCCATATCTCGAGAATGACGGGTGGTTCATGATACCACTACCACATAAGGACGAGCGCTCCTTCGAATTTTTGGACCCTCTATGCCTTTTTTGTTCAATCGAGTTACTGATAGCATTAATCATATGATTAGTAAATCATAGGTTGTGAGAAGATTAGTGGGCCTGGTACCTCATCTGGTGTATAAATGATTCGCTGTGTTACATTATCTGGCTGACACGATCATGTCTATCCTAGACAGTACTGTTCATGATTCGCTGTGTTGAAACTATGTCTGCCTCAGAATCCATTTTACAAAGAGTGAGGTGTTTATGATTCTGGATGACAACAGCGAAAGCTTAATGTTGGCTGACTTGTTTGGCTGCCAATTGGGGGCCTGGCCAATAAAATATTTGGGTGTTCCAGTATGTGGTTCCAGGTTGCATGTTTGTGATTGGGAATTCGTGATGGAGAAATTATTGAGAAGTCTGGATGGGTGGATTGGTTTTATCCTGTGCCTTGCTGATTGACACTTATAACCCGTAGTAGCATTACCATTTAGCATATGTCTATTTTTTTACTTCATGACACTATACTGGAGAAGATGAATAAAAACATCCGGCGTTTTTTCCGGCAATGTGGGAGCAGTAAGAGAAAATATTATATAGTTAGGTGGGATTTGATTTGTAGGCCCAAGGTGAAAGGTGGTTTGGGGGTCAAAACTCGTAACTCTTTAATGTGTCTTTCTTATGCAAATGGTGGTCGAAGTTGGAGTCTGGAGATGGTCCTTGGCAACAACTGTTTAGAGCGAAATATAAAATACATGGGAGTATTTTGTTGATTTGACAGAAGCAAACTGATTCAGCTATTTGGTATGATCTGTTGATGGTGAAGGATATATACTTAAAAGGGAGGAAGATGGCAGTTGGAAATGGCAAAAAGACAGATTTTTGGCAATATTCTTGGTGTGGTGATGCTCCTTTGAGTGTCACTTGGACACAACTTTTTGAAATCAGTTTAGATGCTGGCAAAACTATTGTTGTCTTGGCAAATTCAAAATGGATTTTGAGATTCAAGAGTGCCAACTTGGTAAACTAACAAACATTCTGTTGTGTGTTGCTATGAATGAGAATCTTGACTCCCCTAAGTAGAGGTTCACTAAATCTGGAGAGTTCTCTGTGAAATCAATGTAACATCATCATAGTGAGCTCCCAAATTTCAACGCAACCTTTTGAAATCAGTTTAGCTGTTGGAAAACATGTTGCTGTCTTGGCAAATTCAAAATATAGTTTGAGATTCAGGAGATGGTTGAACCTGAGTTGCAGTGCCAACTTGATAAACTAAGAAACCTTCTGTTGTTTGTGGCTTTCAATAAGAATCTTGACTCCGCTAAGTGGAGGTTCACTGAATCTGGCAACTTCTCTGGGAAATCAATGAATCATCATCTCCTTAGTGAGGTCCCAAATAGATCGTTTCAAGTAATGTGGATAACCAAAATCCTTTTAAAAATAAATAATGGCTTTGGCTTATATAGCATAATTTCATTTCTACCAAAGAAAATATGAAAAAGAGGAACTGGGTTGGAAATTTCACTTGCAGTTTCTGTGAGGAAAATGAAACCATTAATCACTTTTTTTTTGCCTGTTCGGCTTCTTCTTATATGTGGAGTTGTACCATGGCTGCTCTGTCTGATAGAACCTCATGCTTTATTCAATATATATATAATGGAACCGCTCCTGGTTGGGAGGTATGTGTAATAAAAATATGGGTTAAGCAAGAGAGCGAGCAAAAAGATAGTAGGTCACGAAAGATAAGCATTCTAAAATTGGCCATGCTCGATCATACCAGTTTGCCAGCCACGTCAGACACAGCATATTTGGCGAAATGAATGACTTTATTTTCAATGTTGTAATACACATTTTTCTTACACCATTGCAACACACGGCCGGGGACGCCACTCACTACTTGTACCGGTAGTACTAATACATAGTGTAACATGACAGTACAAGTAACACCATTGTCGATCCATCCATGGATACACAACCAGTGATACGTGATGGAAATAAATAACTGTGGAAGGAAAGGAAAATACAGGATCTTGCATGCGAACATACGTGCTTCCATAATGTTCGCTGCAGGCATGATGGTAAATAAATTTGGAAGTAACATGCAGGCATGGCCGGCAATGGCAATACCCCCGCCGGGTGGCGTTCAGGGAAACCGACCGCACAAGCTCCTGCAGGCGTTGACGCAAGGCACGAAGGCCTGGTCCACGCAGGTCTGGTCCAGCGCTGCCAGCGCCGGCGGCGTGAGGGTGCAGATAGGGTTGCACATCATCCTGGCAAAGAAGTTGCACGCAGGTCTACATCGTACAAGGCATGGCGACTCGGCACTAGGGCAAGCTAGCCCGTCGACAGTGCCGGCCATCGCTGGCTGCCCCGCGGTACACAGGAAGATGACCAGCAAAGCGCAGATGGCCGCCGTCTTGAGCGCGGATGCAGCCATTGCTCGTCGGACCAAGGGGCTAGTGGCTGGGCTAGCTAGCTAGCTAGGGAGATTGATCGGTGTCGGGAAATGAGAATGTGTGGTGCCCAGATGGGAGCAGGGAGATGCTCTTTTTATAGGCGCGCCACATATATGGAATGCTAGCTCTTTTTATCGCCAAGTTAGTTAACCACGGAGCATGTATGCACTTTTGCGTACGTGCTGACTTCATCACTTCAAGTGGATTATGCAATTCATTCGTGACCACTCAAGTATTATGCTATTCAAATTTCTAATATATACGTAGTATCGCGTTGTCAGACAAAATCAAATCGTTCATGTGATCACATGTCGCCTTGATTACTTTGTACGAAGCATATGGGCTACTACACAAAAAGAGGAGATTGTATTTTATCATAAAGGTTTGTATGCAATCTGTGTACGGTACAAGATCTTCATATCTTTTTCATTCGGTAATTGTGCAGGCTTATGTACTATCTAGCCTTTCTTTGTAGGGATTGCTTACTGTTTGACACGAGAAAAACATCTAAAACTCCGGGGAGAAGGGAAGAAGGGAGTGTGTTTCTCACAGACGCCGGGGAAAGAAAACTGCGTATGCGGGCGTGCCAGTGTACCGTAGTACACAAAGAAAAAAAGATACAGGAACATGTATTTCATTAATCTCATTGGAGAAATAAAATTACAATATCCCGTAAAAAAGGGTGCGCTCCGTGGCCTACTAGCACGGCCAAGCTGGCTGTGGCGATTGTGTGATCCCCTGGTTCCCGGGGCCTCGGAAGACTCCCGGTTAATTACTCCCGCGGGTTGCTCCGCGAGATACCTCCGATTGAGCTATGTGGTCGTCTTCGTCATCTTCGCTTCGTGTTCTCCATGCATGATGATGGTAATGTGTGTGTGTGTGGGCGGAAGAGCCCGTGTCCTCGTCGGTACACGCGCCGCGTGTAGCGTAGCCTTTGCGGTGGCCACGCTCGCCCTCGCCGTCGTGCCTCGTCGGTCTCGGCGGCATTGGAGGAGTTGTTGTTGGGGTAGAATGGATCACGCTCGGCTCGGACTTCTCGATGACCAGTAGCTTCTCGGGGTGTACAAGGGTCAACGCCCTGCGGGAGTAAATGTCGATGGAGACCGGCGTTGGTGTATGACCGTTGCGTTGCTCGCACCAGCATGGCCTGAGTCGTCGACACCTCGTCCCGGCCAGACGCCGAGTCCACGGCAGTCGGGCGTCATCAAGGCATCGTCTCACGAGTTCGTAGAGGAGCAGTGTTGTCGTTGAAGTCACGTCGCCTCGCCGTCGCATCTTGTCCTCGGGCGGCGCCAACTTGCTCGGCTTCGGCCTCCGAATGAGTGGGGCGCCGGTAGCAGCGACACGGGGGTAGGAGGCCATTTGAATCATGGCATCGTGGTGTGGGACCCCAGCCTTCACTTCGCGTCCGGGCGCGGAGTGAACGTCACCGTGCTCGCATGTTCATCTTCAGAGCTCTACAGTAAGACGGGGTGGACAAGCAGGAGGTGGGGTGCGCGCGTCTCCATCTTCGGCGACACGGAGCATGACGAAGCAGATGGTGTCGAACAGCTTCATTGGCGTCGTCTTCGGGTGATAGCTCATGTGTAGCTTCTTTCATGCATTTCTTTTTGTGAATCCAATGAACGCGTATGTTGCCATACAGCCAACATGCACGTACATGCATGGCCCATGCACGTGCACATGAGGTATATTGTGCATACTGATTCGCTTACACCATTAGCGATAGTTTAGGGGCACTTTGTGGCACAAGGTGGTCTCTCGGTGACGGGAAGCCGGCCGTCGAACTGGATGCTCCTGCTATGACGAGGAAAAGGCGGACCCGGCGAGGCGTCGGCTCAGAGGTAGGGCATCGTTTGCTTCCATCACAACATTGGCTGCACCGTTGCTCGATGTTGCTGGTAGGTGCCGACGAAGAACCGCCGGCGAGTGCTTCGGCGATGTTCCGGGTTGCATGATGTCTTCAACGCGTCCACCTCCATGGCAGCAGCTTGGCAACGTGGGCGGTGGGCAGCGTCTCGGCGAGCTCTATGTCAACACCCTCACCGCACCGCCATGACGAGGTAGATGTGAATGGTGATGGTGATTTGTGTGCCGTTGGCCTCGATTGCTGGCTTGGTGAGAACGAGCCCCGGCGACGTGTCGTCTTTGTCGAGGGGTGGCGAGTGAGGGCGGCGTCCGCGGCGTCCCCGCCCCCCCCCCCCCCCCCCCGGGCATCGAACTATGGTGGTGTCAGCATTCGAGCTCCGGCGGCGCGTCGTCTTCACCGAGCGGTGGTGAGTGGGGTCGGCCACCGTTGCGCCGACCTCCGGGGCACCGACCTCGGTGGCGTCAGCGTCCGTAGCGCGGGCTTGGTAAAGACGAGCTCCGGTGGCGCGTCGTCCTCATCGAGCGGTGATGAGTGGGGGGCGGCCACCGTGGCGCCGTCCTCCGGGGCGCCGACCTCGGCAGCGTCAGTGTCCGTAGCGCGGGCTTGGTGAAGACGAGCTCCGGCGGCGCGTCGTCCTCATCGAGCGATGATGGGTGAGGGCGGCCACCGTGGCGCCGACCTCGGTGGTGTCAGCGTCCATAGCGCGGGCTTGGTGAAGACAAGCTCCGGCGGCGCGTCGTCCTCATCGAGCGATGATGGGTGAGGGTGGCCACCGTGGCGCCGACCTCCGGGGCACCGACCTCGGTGGTGTCAGCGTCCATAGTGCGGGCTTGGTGAAGACGGGCTCCGGCGACGCGTCGTCTTCGTCGAGCGGTGGTGAGCGGGGTCGGCCTCCATGGCGTCGACTTCGACGGTGGGCGGCGTCGTGGCGTGCTCCATGTCGTCGTCTTGGTCGAACCGTCGTGACGAGGTGGACAGCAGGTGGTCATGGCGACCTCCTCGTCGTTCTTGGGTAACGCTGGCTTGGTGAAGACCATCCCCGGCAACGTTGACTTCATCATCTGGTCCGGCGGCTCCATCTCCGGCGGCGGTCCAATCATGCGAACGTTGCCGGGCAACGCTCCCGACTTGTGTGCGTGCATGCTATATGCCAAGAAAGAACTAAGCAAGAGATTTGTTAGATCAAAGTTTTACCCTTCGGAAAGGTGAGCTCCACGTCCATGTTGAAGTTGTCGAGAGTTCCCTGTACGCCGGTCTCCTTTCTCTGTGTACGCCGGCGTGGATGCCTGCGTCCTTCGTCCGGCCGGCGATCCGGCGCTGCGTGAGAGAGAGCTCTCTGGTCTTTCTGTCTGCGTGCGTCGTCTTGCGACTATACCTGAGTCTTATGCGTGGATAGATGATGGATGTGATGCGGTGGATGGATGGGTGCTGGAAGTGTTGCGTGATGGATGTGTGCGTGAGTTATGGTGGATGAAGTGCAGCGTGATGGATGAGTATGATCTGTGTGGGCGCTTGCGAATGGATGGATGTGCAGCCTTGCGGCGTGGGTTCTTCCTCTCTGGCCGTGCGTGGATGTGCAGGGCGACGGCGTCTACGCGTGCGTGCCTTCCCCGTGCAAATGGCTTTGTGCTCTTTATATAGGCAGCGGGAGGATAGATGGATGGCGATGGCGTTCGTGATCTTCGGCAGTAGTTACAACGGCGGATCTTATCCAGCCGGCTGGTTTGCTACGCGTGATCCTCGTACTGGTGCTGGTTGTGCTTATCTCCTCCTTGGGCTTCTTGACACCCACGCCTGCAAAATAAAGTACAGCTTACCCATGTCTAGGTTTAAGTCGCCGGCAAGTGGGTCAATCCATTTGTCAAACGTGCAACTTTTACCCTGTCTCAAAAATTCATCAATTTCTATTTTTATTTTCAAGTGGTTGTACCGGTATTCGGGTATGTACGCGTGCTTGCCGGCCGGCATACAGGCATTTGTACATACCTATACGAGCCAGTCGTGGCGGCCGCCGCGTACAGGCAAAGAGGTGCATGTTGCTGCTATACCTGGCTTTCGATGCATGCTTGTAATATATACGCACTCCTTTTGCTTTTGCCATGCACCACGTACAAGGATAGGCATGCATGCATGCATGCTCTAGTCCCTTGTATGCACATATATTTTTCTTTGTATCCTGCACTCAAGGAGAATCATCTACAATAAAAGAAAGTTAATCACGCGTGGGTTAGACATGTAGAAGCGAAAAAGAAAAAAAAAGATATCAGGTACTACAAAACATATTTAACTTCTTTGATACAAAAACGCGTCGAACACTTACTCGTGCGGTCGTTGGAGCATTCGGTTTCCGACAGCTCCCAATTTGGAAAGTATGTAGTTGTTTCCTTATAGGATTATTATGAGATTAATTAAGGTGGGCCCCTAAAATTCGTGGAGGGCGATTAGTGTTGATTTTGGGTGCGCCTTCACGATTCCTATGGATGCGCTCAACAACATCCGGTTTTTTAATTTGAGCACAATAGAGGCACAAACGGTCATATATACGCACATACACTCAGCCTATCAACACATATACACACCTATATATATTTGCACCTTCGAGAGACTGAGCGGACATATCATCTTAAGATTTTACAAAATCACCATACGCATCTCGTAGTCGACCGGAACGTCTCCTTCCAGTGAACGAGCGTAGCCGGAAATCCTTAAATAAATTTAAAAAATGTAAGCAGCAGGACTTAAATCCTACTGGGCTCGAGAGGATACTAATGTCCTCCTAGCCATCTAATCATGGATTGGTTCGCACACCATCCCTTGTTGGCTGGTTCGAATCGGGCGCTGGAATGGCCGATCGTGAAGCAGTCAACTCGCTCCGACTAATCACGCACCATGCATGTTGTGTTTTGACTTCATGAAGATTAAACAATTAACTCGTTATCCATGGGGACGTACCACTAGAAAGATTCGCCTGTCATGTGGGCAAGTTGTTGGGTGAACCGACACTAGCTGTGCGTACTTCTCCTCCCATTTGAGTTATTGCGTTTTGTACTTCTGAGCGTTGATAAACTGCCACTGCACATAGTGTAATGAGGATGAGTTACTGTCCTACATGGCCGTAATAAAACTTATTGTCCCGTCGTAATTTTGACTTGGGAATTTTATGAAGTTTCTCAATATACCAAGTGGTAATATTTACCAAAGAAAAAATGAGAAAGGTAAATATTTAGATTTTTTTAGGTTTGGCTAATATTTAGCAGGAAAATTATCAGACTTTTTGGAAGAGGCTGGCTGGCTAGCCGGTCAAAGATGTACTCCCTCCGTCCACGAATAAATGTACTTTTGACATTTAAATTTATCCACAAAAGAGCAAACTTTTATCTTTCCAATGCATTTTAAAGTAGAAAAAAATCTTTTTCTTTCATCAAAAGGTAATCAAGAACAATAACATTCAACACATGTTCTGCTCACTTTCTACATGCATTTTTACTCCACTCTATATTATGTTGTGGGCTGGTCCATCTAGTCATTAGCTACACTACCAAAAATGAGACTTTTCCCCACGGCTATGAACTGACAGGAAAATGCAAAATCCCGTCAGGAAAACAATTCTTGACGGTAAACCGACAGGAAAAATCTGCCAGGAATAAGACGACAGGGAAATCTTTTATTGCCTGAGAGTCGGCCGACAGGAAATATTTCCCTGACGGTTGTTCCTGTCAGCCACCCTCAGGGAAATCACGATGCCGTTTGATTTAGATGCCAAATTACTATGACGGCCAACCTACAGCAAAAGGGACATGTGTGAAAATAAATTATGTTGAGCATATAATTTTCTTTCTCTATCAATGTTGAGCACGTAAATAACAAATCCATACCCTCCTACAATTACAAATTTATTAGCACATATCAATGGTCCATGTATGATCCCATTAAACCCAAATCCACTTCATATCATCGTACAGACATCCAAAATAAGTATATACATAGCACATATCCATCCATAAATCCATGCATGATTGAACATATGGTAGTTGACATCTGAAAACTTTGCTTGCTCAACAGCAGTAACATGACAGTTGTACGCATACATGCCACCACCACTCAAAGTACTCATCCATCACATTACACAAAGCAATGCAGTGATAACAAAATACTCAATTTCTAAGTAACCTTGGTTCATGATCTGGAGCAGCACCTGCATCTTCATAAGTTTCTAGGTCACCTAGGCTCCACCATGTTCTCACCATCACTGTTGCCTCCAGTGTTCCCATTGCCGACGTGGTTGTCCATAGCATCATCCTCCAAACTAACAAGGGATGAAAATCAGTGTTCCCCCGCAAAGTCATGTTCACAATTAATGAGAATAATATTGAAAGGAGCAGGAGATGTTGAGCAACATCGCTCACCGTGAGAGTTGCTACACTTGTAACTCTTCCCAGGTTCATCTTTTTGGCATATCTATACAATAGATACTAAAGTTCTGTGAAACATACACTCCTATGTTTTATAAAGTGGCTCTATAACATAATCAGGTCCACTTTGAAGATAATTTAAATACCATGACATTATTGAGGAAACAGTTAACTAATCCAGAAAGACAGGAAAAAAGATGTTCATTTAGTATTTTCTCTGCCAATTTAGATATGGCATATGGCATTAATGCAACCATTTGATGTTATACTACACTTTAGTGCTTTATAAAATAATGGACAAGAGTAAATAATACTCATTGTTTCGACCTTGTGCCCATTAGGAGACATTCTTAACAAGGTCCTGGCCCTCTTTGCTTGGATGAAACATGTGCAATGTCAAGATTCCAATCATGAATAGATGATTTTTTGGAACAAGAACTAAGGATTTCTGAAAATGTAAAGTTTACTTGCAGCCAATGGAATAATCCCTAATTTTACTTATATAGTAAATTCAACTTCATCTAGACCAACATGATAGGGTGAAGATTGTAATTCAAGGAAGTACAATAAACAAATGGCTGTAGATTTGATGCCCACATGCCAAAGACTAGCCAAGAGTACATGAACTAAATCATGTCATCAAAGAAGATCTAGCATGCCATAGACCCTTGAGTAACTCGCCTGACAAGATACATAATGGAAGAAACACAAAAGTTAGATAGACATGCATGGATTTATCGATGGGCTTGCACCTGAACTGAAACAAACACGCGGAAAACAAAGCACGGAAATGCGCTGGCTCAATCTTCCAGCATGGCCAATGCACTGCATCCAAGGCATGCCACGTTCTGAATGACAACGTACCTGCAACCGAATATGGGATCGGGATTAGACAAAGAGGATTGTATTAGTGGCACTGTTGCATATGAGGAGGGGTTGGCTTAGAGTCGGGGATTGGTTGGTGGATAGTTTCGTACAGTTTACACTACCTCATCGTAAATAACAAATTCGCCAAATAAATAATAAGGTATAAACCAACAGATCGTAATATTTGTGAGGTAATTGCCAAAGTGTGAGAGGTACCTGAGACGTTTTTACCTTGCTCTTTACTGCATCTATGATATATGGTTTCCTTCCTTCCGCCACAAAGATTTCCAAAGGTGAGAAGCAGTACCTACATGAGACTGGCACAATTATGAAAATAATTCAACAATGGCTCATTGATATGGCAGATTCAAGCTACACGAACCCTTCTTCATATGCAGTTCATATTCAACAATCAAGCATGATAAAATAATAGATATCCAACATATATCTAATTTAAAGAGATTATACTGCAATTCACTCATAAAGTCATTATCAAATGTACATAAATACCACTGAGAAAGAGCTAGGTCCCATCTTCACATGCAGTACGTATTCTAAAAGTACAAATCTAGCAATGATACAAGACCCCTTTCTGTTTTTCAATGACATCAACCAACGCGAGCAAAATTGTACACACCCAACAGTAGCTCCTAAAATTTTGAGATATGTGAGATAGCAAAACTCTTTCTAGCAAACTGAAAATTGAATAAATCAACACACTGAAAACAGATGCAAAGTTCCTCTTATTTTCCCACTCATAAG
Source organism: Triticum urartu (assembly GCF_056163025.1). NCBI lineage: Eukaryota > Viridiplantae > Streptophyta > Magnoliopsida > Poales > Poaceae > Triticum > Triticum urartu. The sequence continues at coordinate 4,039,209 of NC_141876.1, read as the reverse complement.
GCTAATCTTCCAATGAGCCAGGAAAAGAAGGAAATCAGGATCCGATGTACCAAGATCTAGAATCTACACAAATTCTTTTTCTGGATGACCATGTTTGAGACTTACCACAGCAAAACGGATCAGCTGGCTTGGATAAAAATGGACAGGAGGAGGCTGCTGCTGTCACGTCAGAGAAGGCGACGACGGCTTGCTGGATGTGCGACGGCAGACTTACCCATATCTGGAGCAGGGAGCACGCCGTGCAGGCAACACGTACAGGCGGCCGAGTTGGGGTGGGGTGGCCTAGGGAGGTGGGATGCGGCAGCGGACGGAGCTGCAGGCAAGCGACGGTGGAGATCGGTGGAGATAGGCGGGCGGCGGTGTTTTTTTTTGGAAATGGAGGTATGCCCCCGGCCTCTGCATCATGATGATGCATGCAGCCATCTTGTTAAAAATCCACAAAGTATCGTCATAGTAGTCTTACAGCCGGAAACGAAGCAGAGCAAAGTAAAAAAAAGGAAAATTACATGCTGACAAAGGCAACTGATATGGTAATAAGAAGGATAAGCTCCCTAGACTCCTATCCTGTTATGCGAGCGCCATCCCAACCGGTTGAATATAATCCGAGCTACCATCTTCCATTGGTTGCACCCAGTAACCAAAGGCTCCCTGAAGTCCATAGGAGTGAGTAAGGACCACGTACGGATCCAAGCTGTAGCTCTAAAGATGACCTGCAATAAAGTTAAAGTGTGTTGTCTGTTAAAAATCATATCATTCCTGCAGTTCTATATAGCCCATAATAGCGCATATATTCCAATCCGAATACGAGCCGCAGTAATCTGTTCAATCCCAGCTAACCACGTCCCAAATAACGACGCAATATTGACTGGAGGATTAATGTTGAAATCTATATGAATCGTTCTTCAAAGTAACTTGGCAAGTGGGCATTCAAGAAATAAGTGTTGTATTGTTTCATCATGATCACAAAAACAGCACCGCGAACTTCCTACCTATCGCCTTTTAATTAAGTTGTCCTTTGTGAGTATCAGTTGCTTGTGGCAAACCACATAAAAATTTTAATATGCAAAGGAACCTTAACCTTCCAGATGTGCAACGACCTTGAGATTAGGCCAGAATTAATCAAATCCATATAGAATGATTTCACCGTAAAAATCCCATTCTTAGTTAACTTCCATTGTGTCAAATCCGGATGGTTGGAGAGTTGAACTTCTATCAGTCGCCGAACCAAATGCATCCAGGCAGTTCATCTCTCACCAACTAACACACGTCTGAACTGGATGTGCAAGGGAATAGTTTGAAGGACTGTGCCTATGTAATCCTCCTTACATTGCACAATATCATTAAGGGTGGGATTTTGGACGGAATTTTGATCCCCTTCCAGAAGAAACGAGATCTAAAGAAATCAAGTCACTTCCGAACCCTGTCGGTGTCAAAACCGGCGGATCTTGGGTAGGGGGTCCCGAACTGTGCGTCAAGGCCGGATGGTAACAGGAGACAAGGGACACGATGTTTTTACCCAGGTTCGGGCCCTCTCGATGGAGGTAATACCCTACTCCTGCTTGATTAATATTGATGATATGGGTAGTACAAGAGTAGATCTACCACGAGATCAAGGAGGCTACACCCTAGAAACTAGCCTACGGTATGATTGTTTATGAACATGGTTGTCCTACGGACTACAACCCTCCGGTTTATATAGACACCAGATAGGGTTAGGGTTACACAGAGTCGGTTACAATGGTAGGAGATCTTGAGTATCCGCATTGCCTAGCTTGCCTTCCACGCCAAGGAAAGTCCCACCCGGACACGGGACGAAGTCTTCAATCTTGTATCTTCATAGTCCAGGAGTCCGGTGAAGGTATAGTCCGGCTACCCGAACACCCCCTAATCCAGGACTCCCTCAGTAGCCCCCGAACCAGGCTTCAATGACAACGAGTCCGGCGCGCAAATTGTCTTCGGCATTGCAAGGCGGGTTCCTTCCCACATTCTGTGTACCTGTACGAATAATGTCCGATTTTTGTAATGTAGCGCTCCTCGGCTTCCGCACCCAATAATGGCTGTCTTCCACGTGTTGAACGAATGCGAAAAGCCTGGGGTGTTTTTACATCCACACCCCTGGCCCTATAAACGAGCCGCCTATTTAACGGGATGAGGATTTAGATCCAAACCGCATCTTCTTCCTCTCCGTGAGTTATCATCAGAGCTCTCCCAGCTAAAGTCCATTCCAACATGGCCAGCCGTCGCAGCTCCTCCCCTCGCCCCTCCGGTCCTAAGCCGGGGGACTGGGAGAGTTGCACCATTCCGCATAGCGAGTTAGTGTCGCTTCAGGCCAAGGGATTTCTCCCCCAGGCGTACATGGTCCTAGTCCGAGCCGGTCTCGCCACCTATAATGGCGGAAAGCAAGCGGAGAGCGCCCCCAACCCTTCAAAGGAGAGCGGGTTTGCCTCATCCCCTATCTGATAAGGGGACTGGGATTTCCGATTCATCCATTTCTCCGCGGGCTCCTGGAGTTTTACGGCCTCCAGCTGCACAATCTCACACCCGCCTCCGTATTACATATTGCGGGTTTCGTCGCCCTTTGAGAGCTATTTTTAGGCGTCGAAGCTCATTTCGCGCTGTGGAAGAAGATATTCTGCCTGGTGCCCCGTTCTCAAGAGGGGTCTATATACCAAGTGGGCGGAGCCGAAGTATGGCGCATCGCTGGGACCGGATACTTATCCGGAACCCCGAAGAAGGCGTCCGAGGACTGGCCTTCGGAATGGTTTTACATAGACGACGTCCCGCTGCCGGACCCTATCCGGGCCGGTCTCCTTGAGTTCAACAGTGCTCCATTGAAGAAACGCTTGAGCTGGCGCCCACGGAGCTCTCAGAGAGAAAGCGACAGAGACGTCATTTACCTGATGGGCCGGATAAGACTGTTGGCTCATTCCGGACTAACCATGATCGGAGTCATGGCCGCATGCATTATGCGAGGGGTGCAGCCGCTTCAATACAGAGGCCACCCCATGTGGGATTTCAATGGGGAGGATGACGCCACGCGCTACGGTCGTAAGGGGCCAGCCTCGGCTGCCGCCCTAATAAAGATTCTGTCCTCTTTGTACAAGGGAGAAAAGGAGGAGTTCCTCCGCGTTAACCCGCGGGCCGGATTCACTATGTATGAACCTCCAAGTTGGGTAAGCGAACAATTGCGCTTGCCCATTTATTTTATACTTCCATGGTCAGATACGTAGTCTGACGACTTCAATGCAGGAACTGCGACAGGAAGTGAAAGATATAAGCAGCCGCCCTCCACAACCCGAGGACCCAGAATGGTCTCTCGATCCGGACTCCGAAGAGGATCCGGACATATCGGTGGAGCTTATCGACGGGGTGTTTCATCAGCTAAGCAAGGACAACACCTTGGTCGCTATTGTGGCCGATTACCCCGGGTTAATCCCGGCCTCCCAGGTGACAGAAACCGGAGTTTTTATTCCCTTGAGGGGGATTCCATTTTCACGTATTCCGGCGTTTCTAACAACAACCGTGTTTCACAGGGAAGATTTCCGAGGCGGGAGGCCGAACCTGCGGCGGCTAGCCAGCGTGGGGCTGCAGGGCCCCGTGGGGAAAAAAGAAATGTAGTCCGGACCGAGATGCCGGCGCAAAGGTATCACGCACGCTCTGTTGCCACGGTGTTATTCCGTCAGGGCATATTAACGTTCGTGCTTTCTTCGGGACGAAGAGACCTCGCCGGACTATATCCGGAGAGGCTGCCAATCGTGCCTCCACCAGCCAGGTTCCAGTGACTGGCCAGGGAGCAGAGGCGAGCACAAGGCGTGCACCGGACGTTCCTCCGACAGAGGATGCGGACAGGCTTTCTGCCACAAATTCTGAAGTGGAGAGTGCCATGAACCACAGGCATCGCCGGACAGTTTTACGCGACGCTTGTTTCTCCCAAGAGGCTTTAGATGCCTTTAATTCGGGAGATGCGTACCTCCGTGCCGCTCAAGATGGTTTAGCCAGAGCTACGGAGCAGTATTTAAAAGACATACGGGTAAGAAAATTTTGGTTAAATATATATATATATACCAGTAGCCCCTGAGACTTGAAACAGTTAAAGTAACTGATTGAAAGATCATTTAATACACAGGTTCTTACAGAGAAGAATACCGTACTGTCTCAGGAGCTGGAAGGGTGCAAGGCCCAATTAGAGGCCGCACTAGCCGCAGCAGGGGAGTCTAAAGAGACCCCTTCAGGTAAAATATACATCGAAAGATTAGTATTGTGCGGCTTTGAGTGCCAATCTGACAAATCGTATTGCAGATGGCGCCGGACTTGATCCGGAAAAGCAACAACTCTTACGCCGGTTAAAGGCTGGTGAGAGTGTGTTGACCAAGGTGAGGCAAGAGAAGAATGATCTTCAGGATGCCAACACCAGGCTGGACGTCGAACTTAAAGACGTTCGAGGCCAGCTGTCGGACTCCACGAAGGAGAATCAGCGACTTCGACGCGACATATTTAGTAAGTGCTTGAACGAACCTTGAGAAAAAAGAGTTCGGCGAGGAAGTCGACTAACAGAATAATGTCTGTAGGTATGCTCACAGGTCGTCCTGCAGAGGAGATGCCCAGTTCTATGGGTGACCTTCTTCCCGAACTCCTGCAACTGCACGAACGATGTCGGCAGGCGATGCGAGGCGTTGCCCAAGCCTTATGGCCTGCCCATTCCATGCCCGAGGGCCTTGGAGAGCTTGCGGAAAAGTTGAAGGGAGCTCGGCGGCGCTTCCGGTTGTGGAAGATATCAGCCTGCCGACAAGGCGCTAGGGAGTCCTGGGCCATGGTGAAGACCCGCTTTACGAAGTCTGACCCAAACAACATGGCCGAGGTCAGACCCGTGGGGCCTGACGGGAAGGAGATCCCTGTAAGCTTAGTATATGGCCAGGTAGAATTGGCCGCAAAAGTATTCCCAGCAGGACTGCAAATTAGACAGCCTGTTAGATGGTATAGAGGAGGAATACAATCAGTCAGGATGACTATGTAATTTATAATTGACATGTGTAATGCCTTCTAGCCGGATTGTAGATCGTTTGTCGTTGCCGACCTTTCCGCTTCGACCTCGGGACCTGACGGTTCGGAGTGTGTCCGAATACCATAGCGATTATATAAGAACCGGGGTATGCATGGAGACCAGGCGTAGGGGTCATTAGTGCTTTATCAGACAAGTGCCCAACTAGTTATGTTATATTACATGGTTAGTAAGAAACATCTTCCAGAGAGAATAGTTCCGTTAGGGGTTCCTTTCGCTGGGGAGGCATGCCCTAAAGTGCATGTCCGGACTGCGTAAAAAGACGCAGTAAAAGCATCTGGGGGCGCGTAAAATTAGTAAAAAGATCATCTTTTAGTTCACCGACCGAATATTCCCTTAAGAACCCTAGCTTTCGGCTTCACCCAGTCTGAGGTACACATCTGGCTGACCCGGCAGTAACAATCGCAGAGGTGCTCCCTTTACCTCCTAGCCGAACAATCGGGAACGTAGGGGTAAGCACAGGAGCCAGGCAACCCAGCTTGGCCAAAACTTAAGTCATATCGATGCATATAATGGTGAAGAAAAAGGTACATGCGGAAGTTTGACACATGTGTTGGGCGTGAAGCCCATATAAATAAGCTTCTGTTAAAGAAGCCCCCAGGTTAATGAGCGCGAGTGGCGCGTCACTTGATAAGCCTTTAAGGGCTATTAAAGAAAATAGGGGAAGGGGAGAAATGTAAGACAGAAAATGTAAAAAATGGACAGAGGAGGGAGACAAACACAGAGTCCGACGCTAGGCATAGAATCTTCGTAGACGGGCTACGTTCCATGGGTTCGGCTCGAGTCGGTTATCCGATGCATCTCGCAGACGGTATGCCCCACCGGTCAGGACTTGGTCAATTATGAAGGGACCTTCCCACTTGGGCTTGAGTTTGTCCTTCTTCTTGTCCGGCAAGCGTAGAACTAGTTCGCCGACATTGTAATTTTTGGCCCGTACTTCTCTGCTTTGATATCTTCGAGCTTGCTGTTGATAAAATGCGGAACGGGCTTTTGCCATGTCGCGCTCCTCCTCCAAAGCGTCCAAACTTTCCTGCCGATCGAGCTCGGCTTCTCTTTCTTCGTACATGTGCACTCGAGGTGAGTCATGAATTATGTCGCAGGGCAGAACTGCCTCTGCGCCGTACACCATAAAAAATGGTGTGTATCCGGTGGTGCGATTCGGCATGGTCCACAACCCCCAGAGTACGGAGTCGAGCTCCTCTACCCAGTGCGTATTAGATTCCTTAAGGGACCGCACTAATCTGGGTTTGATGCCGCTCATAATAAGACCATTTGCGCGCTCGACCTGACCGTTAGTTTGAGGGTGATAGACGGAAGCATAATCGAGCTTAATGCCCATGTTTTTACACCAGAGTTTTACCTCATCGGCCATAAAGTTCGTGCCGTTATCAGTGATGATGCTGTGGGGGACGCCGTAACGATGTACGACCCCGGATATGAAGTCTATCACCGGTCCGGATTCGGCCGTCTTGACAGGCTTGGCTTCTATCCATTTGGTGAACTTGTCCATCATGACCAGTAGGTATTTTTTCTTATGGGTCCCACCTTTAAGGGGTCCGACCATGTCAAGCCCCCAGACCGCGAAAGGCCAGGTAATGGGGATAGTTTGCAGTGCGGTGGGTGGCATATGGCTTTGGTTGGCAAAAAGTTGGCAACCAATGCATCTTTGGACTAAGTCCTGAGCGTCTGCCCGCGCCGTTGGCCAAAAAAAAGCCTGTACGGAAAGCCTTGCTAACAAGTGACCGGGCAGCAGCATGATGACCACCAAGTCCGGCGTGAATTTCGGCCAGAAGGTTCCGCCCTTCCTCTTCGGAGATGCACCTTTGAAGGACTCCGGTAGTGCTTTTCTTGTAAAGCTCTCCCTCATGGACTTTATAGGCTTTAGATCGCCGCACTATGCAGCGTGCCTCATTTTGGTCCTTTGGGAGTTCCTGCCTAGTAAGGTAGGCTAGGAATGATTCTGTCCACGAGGCGATGACCGCCATTATTACGTGGGATGAAGGTGTAATTTCGGTGGCAGAGCCTCCAATTATGTCAGATTGTTCGGCGTCGGGTGGTACGGTTGTTTCCGGACTGTTATCTGCGGGTTCCCCCTCCCATGCTACAGATGGCTTGAATAATCTTTCCAAAAAGATGTTGGGGGGGACTGCATCTCGTTTTGCTCCGATGCGTGCCAGGGCACCCGCTGCTTGATTGTTTTCTCAGGCTATATGGTGAAACTCCAGCCCCTCGAACCAAGCTGACATTTTTAGGACGGCATTGCGGTAAGCTGCCATTTTTGGGTCCTTGGCGTCGCAGAAAGTGGTGGACTTGGGTCCTCGGCCGCTAAGGCTTCGGATAGTGCCTCAAGGGCCAATGCGGCTGTCTTGTTTTCGGCGCGGAGTGCTATGTCCGGATCACTGGCGAGAGTGATAATTCTGTTTGGCCCAGGCATCTTGAGCTTCATGTACCCGTAATGGGGTATGCCTTGGAAGACTGTGAATGCCTCCCGCCCTAGTATAGCGTGGTATCCGCTATTGAACGGGGCCACCTGGAACGTGACCTCTTCGGACCTGTAATTATCCGGCGTGCCGAATACCACATCTAGTGTGATCTTTCCTGTGCAGCGCGCTTCCTGACTGGGGATTATTCCTCTAAAGGTTGTGCTGCTTCGCTTGATGCGGTTCCAGTCTATTTCCATCTTTTGGAGGGTTTCCTCGTAGATGAGGTTCAATCTGCTGCCTCCATCCATGAGTACCTTTGTGAGGCGAAAGCCGTCCACTATGGGACTGAGAACCAATGCGGCTGGTGCTCGGGCTGTTCGGAATTTAGGCTCGTCACTCGTGTTGAAGGTGATAGCAGTATCGCTCCATGGGTTTATTGTTGCGACTTGATAGACTTCGGTGAGGCTGCGGAGTGCTCTTTTTCGCATATTATTTGATGCGAAAGTCTCGAAGACTGTGAGAACGGTACTGGTATCCTCAGGCTGGCTTTTTGCGGCCTCCGAGTTAAGGAGGTCCTTGCCAATTTTGGCCACCTGCCGGAGTATCCAACATGCTCTAAGGCTGTGAGTTGGTGTGGCGTCCTCTGTACTGTGAATTCTACAGGGTCCATCCAGCCACCGTTCCAGTATGGTTCCGTGCCCTGAAGAGGGTTTTGGCTTTTTGATATTTAACCCGGGTGTCTTATTATGATGCACCCTCTTAGTTCGGACGGGATTGCTATTCAAGGCCGGTTTATCCCAAAATTTTATTTCGGTTTTCCGGGCGCATTCCATCGCACAATACTTTTGTACTATTGACGCCAAGTCAACGAAGTGTGTAATATCACGGCGACTTATGGCATTAAGTATTCCCTCGTCCGCACAATTACTGCAAAAGATTGAAATTGTGTCTCCCTCGCGGCAGTCATTTATCCTGTTCATAACCAGGAGGAATCTGGCCCAGTAGTGATGTACTGTTTCCTTGGGCTTTTGCCTGATTTGGGAAAGATCGCTTATGTTCGGGCGGGCGGCTTTCGTTGAATCTGAGACCTCACCCGATTTGAGATTCGGAGGCTGAAGAGCTCCCGAACTCCGAAGTTTGGGGTCTTGGATGTTGTCCAATGAATCTAGCCCGTTGCCTGATTCTAAGCTCAGGTCTTGAGTGGTATCCTCCCCTCCACGGGTATCCGGTTTGGAGGGATCAGGAATTCGGATGTAACTAGTCCTTAAAATAGATGAAGGGTCGCCGCACTGCGCCTCTACCACGGCAACGTGGTGGGTGACCTGGAGAGAGTTAATTTCTCTTAGATCGGGTTTAAGCCCAACCTGGTCATAATCCGTCGCGACCCCCAGGGCGGCGAGGCGATCCAAGAGCTCGTTTATAGAAGAGAGCTCCATCGGATCCAGCTGCTCGACAAGTTCCGAGCTGACGTGAAGGTTGCTTTTGATGACCCAAGAGGTCACCGTCGGTGCAACGGCCGAACAGGCGGTCATGAGAAAACCGCCTAGCCGGAGGGTTTGGCCGACAGCCAAAGCTCCCTTAGCAATGGCGTCGTCTTTAAAGACGGGAAGAGGCATCCTTCCTGATTGCGACGGCACAGAGGAACTCTCAATGAAAGCACCAATGTCGGTGTCAAAACCGGCGGATCTCGGGTAGGGGGTCCCGAACTGTGCGTCAAGGCCGGATGGTAACAGGAGACAAGGGACACGATGTTTTTACCCAGGTTCGGGCCCTCTCGATGGAGGTAATACCCTACTCCTGCTTGATTAATATTGATAATATGGGTAGTACAAGAGTAGATCCACCACGAGGTCAAGGAGGCTAAATCCTAGAAACTAGCCTATGGTATGATTGTGTATGAAGATGGTTGTCCTACGTACTAGAACCCTCTGGTTTATATAGACACCGGATAGGGTTAGGGTTACACAGAGTCGGTTATAATGGTAGGAGATCTTGAGTATCCGCATCGCCTAGCTTGCCTTCCACGCCAAGGAAAGTCCCACACGGACACGGGACGAAGTCTTCAATCTTGTATCTTCATAGTCCAGGAGTCCGGCGAAGGTATAGTCCGGCTACCCGAACACCCCCTAATCTAGGACTCCCTCAAACCCCTTTCGGAATTTCGAAGAACGAAAGTAGAAACATCGGCATACTAGTCAGTACCAAGTTAATCAGGACTAGCCAACCTCCATATGACATAAGCTTGCCCTTCTAGCAGCTAAGTTTTTTAGTTCGTTCTTCAATACACTTTCATTCTTTATTGGATAGCTTACGGTGATGGATCGATATACCCAAGTAACTGAATGGTAAAGCACCTAATTCACATCCGAACAATTGTCTATAAGTGTGTTCGTCGTCTTTGGCTTTCCCAAAGCAAAATAACTTGCTCTTATGAAAATTAATTTTTAAGCTAGACAATTGTTCGAAGAGACATAAGATAAGTTTCATATTACGTGCCTTAGCCATGTCATGTTCCATGAATAGGATAGTGTCATCATCATACTGTAGAATGGATACCCCTCCATCGACTAGATGAGGAACTAACCCCTCTACATGGCCATGCTGCTTGGCCCTGCCAATAATGACGGCCAACATATATCTGCCACAATATTAAACAGAAGAGGAGACATGGAATCCCCTTGTCTCAACCCCTCACTACTAGGAAAAGGGCTATAGATGAAATTGACACTAATGGCGCACCAGACATGTGGTGCGCCACTACTATATACTAATGGCGCACCACATCCACGGTGCGCCATTAGTAACACGATTTTTTTTATTTTTTTCAAAACTAGTAATGGCGCACCAGGGGATAGTGCGCCATTACTAGTTAAACTAGTAATGGCACACCACATCCACGGTGCACCACTAGTAATTTTTTTTCAAATTTTTTTATACTTTTTGAAAACTAGTAATGGTGCACCACTCCCACGGTCCGCCATTACTAACTTGGCCCAAAATTCCCTCGCATGCACCCCTCGTGGACCGCCTTTTCAGTTTTAAAAAAAATAATGGAAAATGATGAAAATGTCAAAAAAATAAAAGAAAATAAGTTTCCCATGTGATATGTGGTCTAGTTGTTGGGAAAATTTACAAATATGAATTTCGACTTTATTTGCAAAATCTCTCTGGAATTTGTAAAATGGGCATAACTTTTGCATACGAACTCGGATTAAAAAGTTTTCTATATGAAAAATCATCTACTCGAAAAGTTACATCCGACTTTAACCGGGTGAACCCCGTTAAACATTTTTGAAATCCTCAAAAACCTAACAGAAAAAAGTTACGGAGCTTTTAAGATCTGGAGGCAAAAAATTCAAAAAATTTCAAACTTACTAGTGGCGCACCGTATGCTAGGTGCGCCACTAGTAACAGAAAAAAAATAGTTTCGATTTTTTTTTCAGGATTTTTTTTTAAATATGATACGTAATATGAACGGAAGTTTGAAATATTTTTTCAAAATTTCATCACACTCATGAACATGAACAAAGTCCTAAACATTAACAAGGTTTAATAGGATTGATATGCTAAATATATCAACAAGTGCCTGTGAAGTGAGCTGGTGTTGCGGTTGGATAGAACTCTGAGATTAAGCCATAGTGACCCGAGATTAAGAAAAAAATAAAAAAATTGAAAAAAAATTGAAAAAAAAATTTAAACAAAAATTAAGAAAAAATTGAAAAACATTTATTACTAATGGCGCACTTCTATGTGGCGTGCCATTACTAAGTCAGATAGTAATGGCGCACCTCTAGGCATACTAATGGCGCACTACAGATGCGCCATTAGTAAAAAATACTAGTGGCGTGGTACTAGTGGCGCACCAGTAGTGCGCCATTAGTAGGCAAAACTGGTGCGCCACTAGTAGGCCTTTTCCTAGTAGTGCCTTATGTGTCTGAAAATAATGACCGATATCATCGTTCACCTTGATTCCGACACTACCCTTCTGGACTTGTGTATCCACTTGGTTCCTCCAAGCTTCACTAAAACCTTTCATGTGCATTGCCTGCTGAAGAAAAGGCCACTTTACTTTATCATACGCCTTCTCAAAATCCACTTTGAAGATAACCCCATCCACTTTCTTCGAGTGGATCTCATGAAGCATTTCATGCAGAACGATCACCCCTTACAGTATGTGTCGCCCCGGCATGAACGCTGTCTGGCTTGGTTGGATCACTAAATGAGCAATTTGTGTCAATCTATTGGTTCCAACCTTTGTGAAAATTTTGAAACTCACATTCAGCAGACATATGGGCCGGAATTATTCGATCCGAACTGCCTCATCGTACTTTGGTAGCAGCGTTATCGTACCGAAGTTAAGATGAAACAACTCTAAATGAACGTTGAAAAAATAGTGAAACATTGGCATAAGATCATCTTTAATAATATGTCAAAATTTCTTATAGAATTCAGCTGGAAACCCATCTGGTCCCGGTGCTTTATTCGGTTTCATTTGTGATATTACCTGAAGAACCTCTTTTTTAGTAAACAGTGCAGAGAGAATATCATTCTCCGCTGCCTGTAATTGAGGTATATCATCAGTCACAGATTCATCGAGTGTCAACGTACTTGTATTCGGGGGTCCAAAAAGTTGTTCATTGTCATTAGAGATATACGCTTTCAGATGCCCCACTATATTGTCCCCTCGTCCTGTCAAGCTGTATGATTTTCTTCTTCCTATGTTTACCATTTGCAACCATATGGAAGAATTGTGCATTGTCGTCCCCTTGGACAACCTTAAGAGTTTTCGCACGCAATGCCCACTTGAGCTCCTCCTCTCTCAAGAGAGCTCGTAGACCTTGCTCAGCCTCGGACTTGGATCTTTGCTCATTAACCGTGAGAAGAGTGTCTTCAGCCTTTAAGTCTAGTGCCTCAATTAATTGAGTGTAAGATGCTCTTTTTCTTGTTTGTAAATCCCACTCTCATTTCTGGCCCAACCTCTCAAAAACTGTCGGAGATGTCTAATTTTATTTTGCCATCTCCCAACATGCGTCCTTCCACTAACCGTCTTAGCCCATTCACGTGCAATGATCTCCAAAAATCCTTCTCTCTCGAACCATCTTTGTTCGAAGGAGAAGGTATTTTTATTTGCCACATGGGTAGCCTCACCCGAGTCTAATAGAAGTGGTGTGTGATCTGAGATCGCTCTCTGCATCACATGGACTAACACCAACGGATACTTTTGTTCCCACTCCACACTAGCAAGTACCCTATCCAACTTTTCATAAGTCGGAGTGGGTAACGAGTTGGCCCATGTAAATTGTCTATCGGTGAGTTCTATTTCTCTCAAATCAAGACTCAATAATCATGTTAAACATCATAGACCAATGTCCATCAAAATTGTCATTGTTTTTTCATCTCTCCTCCTGATTATATTAAAATCCACCCTACTAGTATTGGCAGATTTTCATCTCCACAAATCCGCACCAAATCGGCCAAAAAGTCTGGTTTGAATTCAGGTTGTGCTGCCCCATGTACAGCTACAAGAGACCACCGGAACCCATCCAGTTTTGATCTCACCCTAAATTTAACCGAAAAGTCTCCCTGAACCACATTAAGCACCTCTAGCGTCTCACACCGCACTCCTAGTAAAATCCCGCCGGATCTTCCTCTAGGAGGTAAGATGTGCCAGTCAAAATCGATACCACTGGTGAGTTTGAAGGAACTTTGATGTAAAATTATCTCGTCCTGTTTCCAAAAGTGCAATAAAGTCTAAGTGTTGTTCTATCGTTGTCTCCGCTAAGAACCTTCGTTTAGCCAAGTCAGGTAGACCTCTGCTATTCCAAAAGAGTCCTTTCATAAGTCATCATGAGATTTTTTTCTTAAACTTAACTCTAGAACTTCTGCGTGTGCTGGACACAGGTTGACCCGGGCAGTGGTGGCGGAGGTGAGATATGGCCAGCGGTGGCGGAGGTGAGGGACGGCCAGTGATGGAGGTCGGATGAATAAAAGGCTAGTGGCACTTGAACGATTTACCCGTGGAGGAGGGCCGTAGCCGCTACCGACGAGTGCGGCGGACATGGAGGAGATGGGATGGGTGGGGAAAGGAGAGGAAGTGGGGATATGTTCTAGAGCTTTTGTTTATCTCTCTGAGTTTTTTTCCTTGTAAAAGAAGTTGGCGTCAGAAAGTTCTGCGTGAGGTGCCAGATGAAAAAATTCGCGTGACCAACAGTAAAAGATAGTTTCCTGTGAGGTATACAAGCACCTACAGTAAAACACATTATTTTCCTTAGTGTGAAAGTTTGCCCGCCAGGAAAATATATATTTCTGTTAGGGACCTCGGGCCTCACAAGATAATAGGACACTCACAGGAAAAGTATGGATTCTATTGTAGAACCTATATTTTTGTCATGTGTCTTAACAAATAAAATTTTATAGTAGAACCTATAGTATTTTCTAGTTTATTCTTCATGAATCAACGTTCTAGGTTATGTGTTATTTATTATCCATGGATATTAAATTTTCCAAGCAAATGTGTTAAAAGTAAACAATAACCAGCATATGCCTCCATGGTCCATAACCTTCCACTAGTTGGTCTCATTATACTTGCTGCAAAGGAACTACCACCAGAAGGTCAAGCCCCAATGTTACTTGTTTGAGGCTTCTTGGTTCACTGGATGGCATTTTGGTCAATATTCTGTGCAACAGTATGATTCTTTTCTGTCCCAACATGCAAAGGTGTCTGAAGAGTGAGGAACAACCAGCTCGTCTACCTCTAGCATGTGTTTCTTATCCTTGATTGGTATGCAGTTTCGATAGAAGATTCAATTCCAATATGTATGGATGCAAACAATATGTTGTGCTCCAATCCATTGACATCATCTTGCTGTACAAAAGTTCCTCTGGGATACACATTGGTGATATGAGGACCCTGGGATTTCGAAGCTCGAGCATGCTTGGTTCTGCCAGATTGAATCTCCTTTGTTGATCCCAAGAAATTTGTTACACGTTAGGTGGTCATTTCTAAAGGTAACAAAAGCAGCGTTGCTAGCATCATGATTGAGACTTTGCCCGTTGTGCAGTGATGTGCGAACACTAAGGAAATGTTTCAGGAGATCCGAAGACTGGGAGTTGTACTGATTATGATACTTTCATGCTCGATATTACATATGTGCAGTTATTATTGTCTCAATCATAATATTTCGCTAGTTATTAGTCTTAAAAATTCTTTTCCAAAAGTGGGTTTGTGTGGCACGTGCAAGGCTTTTTCCTATGAAAGTCTATTGCAAATATCCCTTCTGCTATCGAGTATTTTCTTCTTTTTACACAGAAACATATGAGAGGTTCCTACACATACTTAGGTACTATTCCCTCCGCCCTGAATTACTTGTCGTAAAAATGGATAAAAAATGATGTATTTAAAACTAAAATATATCTAGATACATCCATTTACATGACAAGTAATTCGGAACAGAGGGAGTACTACCAAGCGGTTTCTCATTGCACCATTTTATAATGATGATTCACCTACTTCCACAATTGGTGTAACATGTGGCCATATTAATGTGCAATTGATAGAACATGTTTATTGGTGCAGTACCCCCATCTGTCTTTTTTATCAAGATATAACAATATATAGCCTGGAAATAGAGATGGTCACTTAGTGCATCAAGTTATTCTTTTATTACAACAACGCATGGTAGAGGGTGTTAATTTAGTTGGACACACACGACATGTCTTTATAAAAGCATAGTCGCGAAGTAATATGTCATGGAAATTTGACAAGCTGCTGACCCCAACAACAACGAAACCTTGATTCCATGAAAAATGGCACACAAGTGTAGGCATGAGACGTGTCGGGAATTTAGCAATGAATCCCTGTACAATTGGCGTTACTATTCAATCATGTGTCGCGCACCCATCGATGTCGTGGGGAATGCCAGATGTGTGTTGTTGCGCCATCGGTCTGGTTCTTGTTGTAATGCTAGCTCCCCAGCCTACGGACTGCTCAGATAGATTCTCCACTTCGGTGAGGCAATGACAGAAAAGGCAGTTAGTGCTTGCCTGCAAATAATATTTGCCGGTCGTTGTATGCATTAAGCACCGATCCAACCTCTCACTTTGTATATTGGATCAGCCCATTTTACATGTTCCTTCTATTTCATTCATTGCTTGGCCAGAACAGAAAAAAATATCTGTTTTTTTACTAATTGAAGGCACCATACGAGGCATCATGTTAATCCTCGGGATTAAGAACATTTGGCCATCCGATTAATTTATGACGTGTGCGTAGCCATTGGATGAAATAGGAGACCTGCTCGCATATCCCACCTACATGAGACGTCCTTTTCATGGTCGCTCTCCTCCTACAACGAAAAATAAAAGAAAACTGAACGTGGATGCAATGGACTGTCCGACGTATATTGTAAAACTAACCTTAGGATGTTAATTATAGGGCTAGAATAAATAAATAATTGGCCAGTGCTAGGCGTCATCTAGATGATGGGAGCCAATTGTAAACCGCACCGCCCCCCCCCCCCCCCTCCCCGGGCGTTGGATTAATCTCTGCGCAGACGTCTGATTTGACAAAAATGACCACGGGCGCAACCCAATGGAATTTGACTCCGTCGTCTCTGCAGCGCAACACCAATCCGTCTCGCGCTGCAGCCTGCCGCACCGGCCATGTACCATCGTCGCCTTGTAGCAGATGACGACGACTGTTGCATTGAAGCTTCTGCCACTGACAAGATGAGCAGGTCGGGGCACCACATCTGCATTGCAGCTCCGGCGCTGGCGAGAACCGTGAGTCACAGCACCACCCACGTTGCATTGCAGCTCTGCCGCAGGCGAGAACCGTGAGTCACACCACCACCCACGTTGCATTGCAGCTCCGCCGATGCTCCATTGCACTTCCATGGAAGCACAGACAGCCCCCCGGTGATGCTCCATGGCAGCACTGCGCAGTGTGGCAAAGCTCCATCGCAGCACCACGGTCCGGCGATGCTCCATTGGAGCTACATGGCAGCACTAGTGCAGAACCGGGCTTTAGCGCCGGTTCGTAAGGGCCTTCAGTGCCGGTTCTGCAACCGGCACTAAAGAGTGGAGACTAAAGGCCCCCCTTTACTACCGGTTCGGCACGAACCGGCGCTAAAGTGGCACCACGTGGCACGAGCCAGGCCCGGATGCTGGTAGACCATTAGTACCGGTTGGTAGCACCAACCGGTATTAAATGTTTTGGGGAGGGGGCGGGGGGCTTTGGTTTTAATTTTTTAATTTTGTGTTTTCCATTTAATTCTTTTTTGTTTGCTGGTATTTTACGATACTACATATTGTATACATTATGCATATATATAAATAGATTTTCTCGTAGAACCGATCATATATATAATTGAATGTCTCACAATCACCATTAATTATCCAAACATACACATGTATATATATATATATACAATTTCTCCTACATGTTGCCTTTGTGCCTTCGTAGCACGATGACAAATGGTTCATGGGGGCGGTAGCAGGTAATAGTATTCTCCTTTGGGATCTATGACCTGGTCGAACAAAAATCCCGCTATTTCCTCTTGAAGTGCTCGTATGCGCTCCGTTGATATGAGCTTCTCCCACGCGTCTTTGAATTGTTAAGAAGGAGATCAATATGCATGTGTATTAGTTGTGTGACTAGATATCGACAATCATGTAAGATTTGTGAATAGTGTTCTGGCAAACATACCCATTGCTGTCTATCAGATCTGCTCCTTTCGGACGCTATCATACGAATGTTCTCGCAAACGTATTATGCACACACTTCAGTCCCCGGCGCCTACTTCAGGGTCTTTACAAGAATAAAATTTAATCAGATAATAATTAATCAAGCATGTTAATTAATTAATGGTATTGAACCAAGAATTAAAGAGATGGTAGCTAGCTAGCTAGTACTACTTAATTACTTACCTTGGGTCGATACCAAAATAGCTTTTGTCGCCATTTTCCTAGAGTCACCTTGATGTACTTTGCCAAAGCCCTGCCCGCCGGCAAAAAAAATTAATAAAGGGGTTATTAAAAATAGTTCATATCAGGAAATGACGAACTAATTAAATAGGCCGAGATATAGTTAATAATGATTGAAATTACCTGTTGACTATCCCCTTCACGATGCTGTTGTCACTTTATTTTTTAAGTACTGAGTCCAGTACTTCAACTTTTCCTTCGTCAACTTTAATGTCTAACAAGATCCAGTGGTACCTGCATGCGCATACATTTGCATGTATAAATCAAGCGGGCATATGCATAACACTAATCAACTATAACCCT
Organism: Triticum urartu; assembly: GCF_056163025.1. Classification (NCBI taxonomy): domain Eukaryota; kingdom Viridiplantae; phylum Streptophyta; class Magnoliopsida; order Poales; family Poaceae; genus Triticum; species Triticum urartu. The sequence goes on along the minus strand of NC_141876.1, from coordinate 4,021,440 downwards.
AAACCCTACACACTTATTAACACCTAGCTAGTAAGCAAAAACAGAATTTCTAGTACAAGACAGTGTGACTCGCTCGAAGTTGTAAGGAAATAGTATATCTTCATTGCTATTAAGGCGCTTCAAGAACTCTAGCATGTTTTTTCTCTATATCTTGTCTACACCATTCCAAATTCCATGTGTATTCATTAAAGGTATTTGGGTCAATGAACTCAATGCCATAGCGTCCAGCTTTTTTCATTTCATACATCTTCATCCTGCATAATACCACAGAAAAGAATATATAGTGAGGATATATAATTACAGGTAATTAATGATCAATCAATGAGCACTAGAGCTAGCTTGAGACTTAAATTACAGAAAGAAATCACTTACAGACAATAGCAACTGACGATAGATTTGTCGAGTGCATCTTGATTGAATAACTGAAATAGTTCTAAATACTCAACGGACAGAGCTTTCTTATTGAAGTAATGATCTTCCTCGACTTGCACCATGAGGGACTCTCGATTGGAAATCTTAGTAATTTTCATGTACCAATCATGCAATTCATACATTCTCGTTGGGAGGTTCTTGACCTCGTCTGGCTCGACCAAAGGTTGGCCCCGGACATATTTCCGTTTTATTTCCTCCTCTCTAAACGGAGACATGGGCTCGATATCGAGGAGTTGTCCAACAGTGATCTTGAGCATTTGAGCCTGCATTATTTGATCCTCGGTTATTACCACATTGCCCACCTCGGGAACGTAAACGGTTTGCCCACAATAATATTGGGCGCGCGTACTCTCATGTGTTGTTGGCACAACAAGCGGGGATCGATTGCGCCGCCTGTTCTCCCAGTTGGGGAACGGTTTTCCCGCATTTTTTGACAGCTACTTGTTGGCTCGAGCTCGAGCTCGCTACTTTCTGTAGTCGTGCTCGATGTGCCTTCCTGATTTGGCGCTCATAGTCTGAGTCAACAGGCTTGGGAGCTGGTGGTCTAGCCATACGAATGAAGTGGTCAATCTTTTCCTCAGGCACTTTCTTCCTTGGCGGCGTTGACGGTTTCGGTCCAAAATGGGCGTCCACTTGGGCCTTCACTATGGTTGTGTTTTGCTCCTCGGTCATGTCGTAAGGCCTCTGAGGAAGAGGAGCGAGGCTGCTTGGACCATATTTATATCGCTTATCTCCGCATGTACTTCCTGTACTACCTCGACTCGTACCGCTACGCACCATAGCTGCGGCGTGTCTCTTCCGCGATTGCTGAGGCGGTGGAGACGACTGACGTGGCTGAGTTGGAGCAGGAGGAGTGGCCTGACTCTGTGCCGGACTTGAAGCAGGAGGTGTGGCCTAACACGGTGTCGAACTTGGAACAGGAGGAGTGGCCTGACGCAGTGCCGGACTTGAAACAGGAGTCTGCTCACGCGTTCATGGACTTGGAGGAGCGGGAGTCTGCTGACACGGTGGCGGACTTCGAGGAGGAGTCGGCTGACGCGTTCGTGGACTTGGAGGAGCGGGACTATGCTGACTCGGTGGCGGACTTCGAGGAGGAGTCGGCACACACGGTGTCGGTGGACTTCGAAGGATGATGCAATCCTTTTTTCATATGATGATACGATGTATGGCTTCTCCCAGTGTGTGCTCGTCGTCACCTCTAGGAATGTCAAGCTGTAGCCCCAAATATGGGTCCACCACCTCATCAACCAAGACACGAGCATAGCCCGCTGGAATCGGGGCGCAATGGAAGGTTGCTTCGGGGGTAATTGTAAAAGCAATGGCGTCCGCCACCTTCATGGATATGTTCTTCATTTTGAAGTGTAGCTCACAGTTAGTGTTCTCTATGATGTCATCCACAGGGTATGTATCGAGCAGTGCGTCGCCCGGGGCAGAACCAACGCTGCTTCTCGGCATGGATGGGACGGTGCTATCCAATGCTGGATGATCATCCGCTTGCTGCTGCCGCTGCTGAGACCCCCTTTCCTGGCTAAGTGAGTCGATCTTCTGCTGCTGCTACTGCTGCTAGAATTTGAGTGCCAAGTCCGCGTTCCTTGCTTCTAGGCCTTGAAGGCGTTCCGCGTCCTGCTTCCTCTGCTCCTCCTCCAGCTTCCTCTTCTTATCCTCCTCCATCTTCTTTCTTGCACGGGTCCCGTAGTCGTCGTTCCATTCCGAAAAGCCCTCATACCAGGGAATAACGCCCTTGCCTCGTGTTCTTCCGGGGTGTTCAGGATTTCCCAAGGCGCGCGTAAGCTCGTCGTTCTCTCTGTTGGGCGTGAACACCCCCTTTCGAGCATCTTCTATTGCGTCAAGTAACTTTTGTTCTGCTCCTTTTAGACTTGCCTTCTTCGAAACCAGGCCTGTCGTCGGGTCCAACGCCCCCCCCCCATGCACATAGAACCAAGTTCTGCACCTGGGGGGCCAGCTCCTAGTAACCGGAGTGACCCCTGCATCCTCCATCTCTTGCTCAGACTTATCCCACTTAGGCATTGCCACCGCGTAGCCACCTGGACCCAGCCTATGAAACTGCGTCTTTTTTGCAGCATTGGCCTTGTTTTTTCTCGACCGTTCCTTAGATAATTCTGATTCCTTGAATTTCACGAAAGCGGGCCAGTGTTCTCTTTGCTTCTCCAGTGTTCCCTTGAATTCTGGAGTCTTCCTGTAACGACCCGAACCTGATAAGATTCGATGTCTCTGTGCTCACTGTGCTAGTCCCTGGATCGACTCGCTAGCACACACAGTACATATGAATATCAAATAACAGGTGCATCATTTACTATAACGTATGATCCAGAATTCATAAAGTATTACAAACTGAGCAGTACATAGCTAACTTTATTCAATAATAACAGCGGAAAGGTAGCATAATAAACGATGAGTCCATCAATGCCCACTGGAGAACATGTTGAGTGAAGACTCGCGACCCTACTGTATCTCACTGATCATCTGGAAATCCTACAACATGATAAGTTGCAGCCACAAAGGGTCAATACATTGAATGTATTGACAAATCACACAATATCATATAGCAAACCTACATCCACAAAGCAATGTATGACAAATAAAACACACAAGTTAGTTTGGAGAAGAATGTCTTCACCTACCTCCACTACCTGAACTCACAACCCTCTCTAATTTACTCGCCCAAGGTAACCCAAAGATTCTAAATAAACATGACAAGAACTTCAGAAGTATGTCTCAAGTGCGCTCTGTCAATGGCGCATTCTCTAGGAACAATAGAGCGCTCTGCCAAGGACGCATTCACCGGATTTAAGTTCCGAAAACTATACCTCGCCTCAAGTGTGCTCTGTCAATGGCGCATTCTCTAGGGATAATAGAGCGCTCTGCCAGTGACACATTCATCTGGTTAATGATCCCGAGCCTACGGCTATAAACACTCACCACTTTCATGGATCACTCGACACATGCCCGCATCTACCATAGCAAGTTGATCACACCATCACATAATACAATCAACAACAAAACATGGTACACACGGAATACACATATCAAGCCAAACATATAGCATAGCATAAAACCACACACGCATAGCAGAATATAGGATAAGCAAAATCAAGAGTGCAAACTTGCCTTGAACGGTGTTGAAGTACTCTAACGCTTAATTCTGATCCGCTTCACACTCCGAACAATCTATACGATTAACGTAGGCACTGATAAATAAAACCGTACTCGCATAACACCACAATAAAGCCAACAACAAATAATTCAAATAAAACTTCATTGGCATAACATAACAGTAGGTAAATATTATCTACATGCTAGTAGGATCACAATGCAAAAAGAATCAACTAATTTGTATAAACGGTTTGAAAGATATGGCCTCCGGAAGGTTAAATTCAAATATAAATAAATTCAAATTTGAACAGTGCAAAAGTTTGAAACTTTGGTTCTGCTAGATGCTCCTGGTCAGTATGAGTACACAGGAAAAAGAATCGGTGAATTTGGACATACGAATCTCAAGATATACCTAATTGAACATTTGATATGGAATCTGCCAAAATAAATTGTGCTAAAACAGATTTGTGGAAGAACTGATGCGGTACTGTGGATGTGCCACGTGGCGAGACCGCATTGGCTGTGATGTGTTCGCTGTGTAGGTTAAGCGATGGACGGCCGCAACTTACAGAAAAACGGTTCGGGAGAAAAAAAACAGATGACCTAATCTTGTCCGTTTAAAGAAGATCTGACGGGTGACGGTTGCTCACCGAAACAGCAGAGGCTGGGGCAGCGCCGGACTTGAACGAGACGGCGGCGGCGAGGCATTTGACGGCGTCCACGACGGCGGGGGTGGCCTCTGCTGGCGGCAGTGCTCAAGCTATGGCGCGGCGGCGATCTTCTTCGGGTTGGGCTCGTGGGCGGCGTCCTGGTGCTCCCCTGTGCAAAATAAGAGATGAGGGGGATGGAGGAGACCAAGGCAGGGAGAACAGAGGGGAGGGGAGGTTCAGAGACCCCCTGTCGACGACGGAAACGACGATGGCGGAGGTCAACAGCGGCTGAACTCCGGCGAGATCGAACAGCCGTTCTAGGGCACGGGAGAACTCAGTTTTGGCGAAAATCGGTAGAGGAGGACTCGGGCGGAATTTATATGGGGTCGGTCGTGGTAGAAGGATCAGAAACAGAGGAGTCAACGAGGATTGGGGTCGGTTGACTCGGCATCGTGCGTGAACAGGAGTACGACCCGAGGAAGGAGACGACCTGGCGGGGTCCAGTGTCAGCGGGACTTGGGTGTGAAGAAGAAAAAAAAACAAATAGAAGGAAGGAGCTGCGGGTGGGCTGCCCGGTTTCGCCAAAAATGGGCCGGCCTATTGGTCTGCCTCGCGCGGGAGGGCGAGGGGTAATTTTACTGTGCGCCGGCCTGATGCACAGTAAAACCTAGGAGCTGACATTTATATTTATATATACTACATACAGAACATACATTTGACTAAAATCAAATACGTAGTGACTTCCTCAAAATACCACATCATACAGTAAAACATGATTACTACTATATAAAACAGTGAACATTTTTAAAACACAAATGCATTTTTGGAAAAATAATTTTATGCAACAAAAGCACATAAAGGGCAATATAATAACAACTATAAAATAAATTTGAGTTTCTATAAAGACAAAATAATTTAGGTTGACACCAGAATATATTGCCTTGAGTTGGAAAACACTTTAAATATTCAGAAATTTAAATAAGCATAGAAATCATGATGAAAAGAATGATCCTATTAACATTCCAAATTTTAAAAATTTGGGATGTTACACTTCCTTTATGCAGCGAGGTAGTTGTGTTGGGGAACGTAGTAATTTCAAAATTTTCCTACGCACACGCAAGATCATGGTGATGCATAGCAACGAGAGGGGAGAGTGTTATCTACGTACCATCGTAGATCGCAACGGAAGCGTTGACGCAATGTAGAGGAAGTAGTCGTACGTCTTCCCGATATCCAAGCACCGTTACTCCGGCACCTCCGAGTTCTTAGCACACGTACAGCTCGATGACGCTCCCCGGGCTCCGATCCAGCAAAGCTTCGGGGATGAGTTCCGTCAGCACAGCGGCGTGGTGACGATGATGATGTTCTACCAACGCAGGGCTTCGCCTAAGCACTACAACAATATGATCGAGGTGGAATATGGTGGCAGGGGGCACCGCACACGGCTAAGGAACGATCACGTGGATCAACTTGTGTGTCCTAGGGTGCCCCCTGCCCCCGTATATAAAGGAGCAAGGGGGAGGCCGACCGGCCCTATGGGGCGCGCCAAGGGGAGGGGGAGTCCTCCTCCTAGTGGGAGTAGGACTCCCCTTTCCTAGTCCAACTAGGAGTCTTGAGGGGGAAGGAAAGAGAGGGAGAGGGAGAGGGAAAGGGGGGCCGCACCCCCCTCCTAGTCCAATTCGGACTCCCCATGAGGGGGGGGGCGCCACCTCTTGGGCTGCTGCCCTCTCTCTCCCCTCAGGCCCAATAAGGCCCATTACTTCCCCGGGGGGTTCCGGTAACCCCTCCGACACTCCGGTTTTATCCGAAATCACCCGGAACACTTCCGGCGTCCGAATATAGCCGTCCAATATATCAATCTTTATGTCTCGACCATTTTGAGACTCCTCGTCATGTCCATGATCACATCCGGGACTCCGAACTAACTTCGGTACATCAAAATGCATAAACTGTCATCGTAACGTTAAGCGTGCGGACCCTACGGTTCGAGAACAATGTAGACATGACTGAGACACATCTCCGGTCAATAACCAATAGCGGGACCTGGATGCCCATATTGGCTCCTACATATTCTACGAAGATCTTTATCGGTCAGACCGCATAACAACATATGTTGTTCCCTTTGTCATCGGTATGTTACTTGCCCGAGATTCGATCGTCGGTATCCAATACCTAGTTCAATCTCGTTACCGGCAAGTCTCTTTACTCGTTCCGTAATACATCATCTCGCAACTAACTCATTAGTTGCAATGCTTGCAAGGCTTATGTGATGTGCATTACTGAGAGGGCCCAGAGATACCTCTCCGACAATCGGAGTGACAAATCCTATTCTCGAAATATGCCAACCCAACATCTACCTTTGGAGACACCTGTAGAGCTCCTTTATAATCACCCAGTTACGTTGTGACGTTTGGTAGCACACAAAGTGTTCCTCCGGCAAACGGGAGTTGCATAATCTCATAGTCATAGGAACATGTATAAGTCATGAAGAAAGCAATAGCAACATACTAAATGATCGGGTGCTAAGCTAATGGAATGGGTCATGTCAATCAGATCATTCACCTAATGATGTGATCCCGTTAATCAAATAACAACTCTTTGTTCATGGTTAGGAAACATAACCATCTTTAATTAACGAGCTAGTCAAGTAGAGGCATACTAGTGACACTAAGTTTGTCCACACATGTATTATGTTTCCGGTTAATACAATTCTAGCATGAATAATAAACATTTATCATGATATAAGGAAATAAATAATAACTTTATTATTGCCTCTAGGGCATATTTCCTTCAGTCTCCCACTTGCACTAGAGTCAATAATCTAGATTACATAGTAATGATTCGAACACCCATGGAGTCTTGGTGCTGATCATGTTTTGCTCATGGAAAAGGCTTAGTCAATGGGTCTGCAACATTCAGATCCGTATGTATCTTGCAAATCTCTATGTCTCCCACCTGGACTAGATCCCGGATGGAATTGAAGTGTCTCTTGATGTGCTTGGTTCTCTTGTGAAATCTGGATTCCTTTGCCAAGGCAATTGCACCAGTATTGTCACAAAAGATTTTTATTGGACCCGATGCACTAGGTATGACACCTAGATCAGATATGAACTCCTTCATCCAGACTCCTTCATTTGCTGCTTCCGAAGCAGCTATGTACTCTGCTTCACATGTAGATCCCGCTACGACGCTTTGTTTAGAACTGCACCAACTGACAGCTCCACCGTTTAATGTAAACACATATCCGGTTTGCGATTTAGAATCGTCCGGATCAGTGTCAAAGCTTGCATCAACGTAACCTTTTACGATGAGCTCTTTGTCACCTCCATATACGAGAAACATATCCTTAGTCCTTTTCAGGTATTTCAGGATGTTCTTGACCGCTGTCCAGTGATCCACTCCTGGATTACTTTGGTACCTCCCTGCTAAGCTTATAGCAAGGCACACATCAGGTCTGGTACACAGCATTGCATACATGATAGAGCCTATGGCTGAAGCATAGGGAACATCTTTCATTTTCTCTCTATCTTCTGCAGTGGTCGGGCATTGAGTCTGACTCAACTTCACACCTTGTAACACAGGCAAGAACCCTTTCTTTTCTTGATCCATTTTGAACCTTTTCAAAATCTTGTCAAGGTATGTGCTTTGTGAAAGTCCAATTAAGCGTCTTGATCTATCTCTATAGATCTTTATGCCTAATATGTAAGCAGCTTCACCGAGGTCTTTCATTGAAAAACTCTTATTCAAGTATCCCTTTATGCTATCCAGAAATTCTATATCATTTCCAATCAGTAATATGTCATCCACATATAATATCAGAAATGCTACGGAGCTCCCACTCACTTTCTTGTAAATACAGGCTTCTCCGAAAGTCTGTATAAAACCAAATGCTTTGATCACACTATCAAAACGTTTATTCCAACTCCAAGAGGCTTGCACCAGTCCATAAATGGATCCCTGGAGCTTGCACACTTTGTTAGCTCCCTTTGGATCGACAAAACCTTCCGGTTGCATCATATACAACTCTTCTTCCAGAAATCCATTCAGGAATGCAGTTTTGACATCCATCTGCCAAATTTCATAATCATAAAATGCGGCAATTGCTAACATGATTCGGACAGACTTAAGCATCGCTACGGGTGAGAAGGTCTCATCGTAGTCAACCCCTTGAACTTGTCGAAAACCTTTTGCGACAAGTCAAGCTTTGTAGACAGTAATATTACCGTCAGCGTCAGTCTTCTTCTTGAAGATCCATTTATTCTCAATTGCTTGCCGATCATCGGGCAAGTCAACCAAAGTCCATACTTTGTTCTCATACATGGATCCCATCTCAGATTTCATGGCTTCAAGCCATTTTGCGGAATCTGGGCTCACCATCGCTTCTTCATAGTTCGTAGGTTCATCATGATCTAGTAGCATGACTTCCAGAACTGGATTACCGTACCACTCTGGCGCTGATCTCACTCTGGTTGATCTACGAGGTTCAGTAGTATCTTGTCCTAAAGTTTCATGATCATTATCATTAACTTCCTCACTTATTGGTGTAGGTGTCGCAGAAACAGTTTTCTGTGATGTACTACTTTCCAATAAGGGAGCAGGTACAGTTACCTCGTCAAGTTCTACTTTCCTCCCACTCACTTCTTTCGAGAGAAACTCCTTCTCTAGAAAGTTTCCGAATTTAGCAACAAAAGTCTTGCCTTCAGATCTGTGATAGAAGGTGTATCCAATAGTTTCCTTTGGATATCCTATGAAGACACATTTCTCCGATTTGGGTTCGAGCTTATCAGGTTGAAGCTTTTTCACATAAGCATCGCAGCCCCAAACTTTCAGAAACGACAACTTTGGTTTCTTGCCAAACCACAGTTCATAAGGCGTCGTCTCAACGGATTTTGATGGTGCCCTATTTAACGTGAATGCGGTCGTCTCTAGAGCGTATCCCCAAAACGATAGAGGTAAATCAGTAAGAGACATCATAGATCACACCATATCTAGTAAAGTACGATTACGATGTTCGGACACACCATTACGCTGTGGTGTTCCAGGTGGCGTGAGTTGCGAAACTATTCCACAATTTTTCAAATGTACACCAAACTCGTAACTCAAATATTCTCCTCCACGATCAGATCGTAGAAACTTTATTTTCTTGTTACGATGATTTTCAACTTAACTCTGAAATTCTTTGAACTTTTTCAAATGTTTCAGACTTATGTTTCATTAAGTAGATATACCCATATCTGCTTAAGTCATCTGTGAAGGTGAGAAAATAACGATATCCGCCACGAGCCTCAACATTCATCGGACCACATACATCTGTATGTATGATTTCTAATAAATCTGTTGCTCTCTCCATAGTACCGGAGAACGGTGTTTTAGTCATCTTGCCCATGAGGCACGGTTCGCAAGTACCAAGTGATTCATAATCAAGTGGTTCCAAAAGTCCACCAGTATGGAGTTTCTTCATGCGCTTTACACCGATATGACCTAAACGGCAGTGCCACAAATAAGTTGCACTTTCATTATCGACTCTGCATCTTTTGGCTTCTACATTATGAATATGTGTATCACTACTATCGAGATTCAACAAGAATAGACCACTCTTCAAGGGTGCGTGACCATAAAAGATATTACTCATATAAATAGAACAACCATTATTCTCTGATTTAAATGAATAACTGTCTCGCATTAAACAAGATCCAGATATAATGTTCATGCTCAACGCTGGCACCAAATAACAATTATTTAGGTCTAATACTAATCCCGAAGGTAGATGTAGAGGTAGCGTGCCGACTGCGATCACATCGACTTCGGAACCGTTTCCCACGCGCATCGTCACCTCGTCCTTAGCCAATCTTCGCTTAATCCGTAGTCCCTGTTTCGAGTTGCAAATATTAGCAACAGAACCAGTATCAAATACCCAGGTGCTACTGCGAGCATTAGTAAGGTACACATCAATAACATGTATATCACATATACCTTTGTTCACCTTGCCATCCTTCTTATCCGCCAAATACTTGGGGCAGTTCCGCTTCCAGTGACCAGTCTGCTTGCAGTAGAAGCACTCAGTTTCAGGCTTAGGTCCAGACTTGGGTTTCTTCTCTTGAGCAGCAACTTGCTTGCCGTTCTTCTTGAAGTTCCCCTTCTTCTTCCCTTTGCCCTTTTTCTTGAAACTAGTGGTCTTGTTGACCATCAACACTTGATGCTCCTTTTTGATTTCTACCTCCGCAGCTTTCAGCATTGCGAAGAGCTCGGGAATAGTCTTGTTCATCCCTTGCATATTATAGTTCATCACGAAGCTCTTGTAGCTTGGTGGCTGTGATTGGAGAATTCTGTCAATGACGCAATCATCTGGAAGATTAACTCCCATCTGAATCAAGTGATTATTATACCCAGACATTTTGAGTATATGCTCACTGACAGAACTGTTCTCCTCCATCTTGCAGCTATAGAACTTATTGGAGACTTCATATCTCTCAATCCGGGCATTTGCTTGAAATATTAACTTTAACTCCTGGAACATCTCATATGCTCCATGACGTTCAAAACGTCGTTGAAGTCCCGATTCTAAGCCGTAAAGCATGGCACACTGAACTATCGAGTAGTCATCAGCTTTGCTCTGCCAGACGTTCATAACATCTGGTGTTGCTCCAGCAGCAGGCATGGCACCCAGCGGTGCTTCCAGGACGTAATTCTTCTGTGCAGCAATGAGGATAATCCTCAAGTTACGGACCCAGTCCGTGTAATTGCTACCATCATCTTTCAACTTTGCTTTCTCAAGGAACGCATTAAAATTCAACGGAACAACAGCACGAGCCATCTATCTACAATCAAACATAAACAAGCAAGATACTATCAGGTACTAAGTTCATGATAAATTTAAATTCAATTAATCAAATTATTTAAGAACTCCCACTTAGATAGACATCCCTCTAATCCTCTAAGTGATCACGTGATCCAAATCAACTAAACCATGTCCGATCATCACGTGAGATGGAGTAGTTTCATTGGTGAACATCACTATGTTGATCATATCTACTATATGATTCACGCTCGACCTTTCGGCCTCCGTGTTCCGAGGCCATATCTGTATATGCTTGGCTCGTCAAGTATAACCTGAGTATTCCGCGTGTGCAACTGTTTTGCACCCGTTGTATTTGAACGTAGAGCCTATCACACCCGATCATCACGTGGTGTCTCAGCACGAAGAACTTTCGCAACGGTGCATACTCAGGGAGAACACTTCTTGATAATTAGTGAGAGATCATCTTATAATGCTACCGTCAATCAAAGCAAGATAAGATGCATAAAAGATAAACATCACATGCAATCAATATAAGTGATATGATATGGCCATCATCATCTTGTGCCTGTGATCTCCATCTCCGAAGCACCGTCATGACACCATCGTCACCGACGCGACACCTTGATCTCCATCGTAGCATCGTTGTCGTCTCGCCAATCTCATGCTTCCACGACTATCGCTACTGCTTAGTGATAAAGTAAAGCATTACATCGCGATTGCATTGCATACAATAAAGCGACAACCATATGGCTCCTGCCAGTTGCCGATAACTTGGTTACAAAACATGATCATCTCATACAATAAAATTTAGCATTATGTCTTGACCATATCACATCACAACATGCCCTGCAAAAACAAGTTAGACGTCCTCTACTTTGTTGTTGCAAGTTTTACGTGGCTGCTACGGGCTTAAGCAAGAACCAATCTCACCTACGCATCAAAACCACAACGATAGTTTGTCAAGTTGATGTCGTTTTAACCTTCGCAAGGACCGGGCGTAGCCACACTTGGTTCAACTAAAGTTGGAGAAACAGTCACCCACAAGCCACCTTTGTGCAAAGCACGTCGGGAGAACCGGTCTCGCGTAAGCGTACGCGTAATGTCGGTCTGGGCCGTTTCATCCAACAATACCGCCGAAGCAAAGTATGACATGCTGGTAGGCAGTATGACTTATATCGCCCACAACTCACTTGTGTTCTACTCGTGCATATAACATCAAACCAGAAAACCAGGCTCGGATGCCACTGTTGGGGAACGTAGTAATTTCAACATTTTCCTACGCACATGCAAGATCATGGTGATGCATAGCAACGAGAGGGGAGAGAGTGTTATCTACGTACCCTCGTAGATCGCAACGGAAGCGTTGACGCAACGTAGAGGAAGTAGTCGTACGTCTTCCCGATCCGACCGATCCAAGCACCGTTACTCCGGCACCTCCGAGTTCTTAGCACACGTACAGCTCGATGATGCTCCCCGGGCTCCGATCCAGCAAAGCTTCGGGGATGAGTTCCGTCAGCACAACGGCGTGGTGACAATGATGATGTTCTACCGACGCAGGGCTTCGCCTAAGCACTACAACGATATGATCGAGGTGGAATATGGTGGCAGGGGGCACCGCACACGGCTAAGGAACGATCACGTGGATCAACTTGTGTGTCCTAGGGTGCCCCCTGCCCCCGTATATAAAGGAGCAAGGGGGAGGCCGGCCGGCCCTATGGGGCGCGCCAAGGGGAGGGGGAGTCCTCCTCCTAGTGGGAGTAGGACTCCCCTTTCCTACTCCAACTAGGAGTCTTGAGGGGGAAGGAAAGAGAGGGAGAGGGAGAGGGAAAGGGGGGCCGCGCCCCCCCTCCTAGTCCAATTCGGACTCCCCATGAGGGGGGGGGCGCCACCTCTTGGGCTGCTGCCCTCTCTCTCCCCTCAGGCCCAATAAGGCCCATTACTTCCCCGGGAGGTTCCGGTAACCCCTCCGGCACTCCGGTTTTATTCGAAATCACCCGGAACACTTCCGGTGTCCGAATATAGTCGTCCAATATATCAATCTTTATGTCTCGACCATTTCGAGACTCCTCGTCATGTCCATGATCACATCCGGGACTCCGAACTAACTTCGGTACATCAAAATGCATAAACTGTCATCGTAACGTTAAGCGTGCGGACCCTACGGTTCGAGAACAATGTAGACATGACTGAGACACATCTCCGGTCAATAACCAATAGCGGGACCTGGATGCCCATATTGGCTCCTACATATTCTACGAAGATCTTTATCGGTCAGACCGCATAACAACATACGTTGTTCCCTTTGTCATCGGTATGTTACTTGCCCGAGATTCGATCGTCGGTATCCAATACCTAGTCCAATCTCGTTACTGGCAAGTCTCTTTACTCGTTCCGTAATACATCATCTCGCAACTAACTCATTAGTTGCAATGCTTGCAGGGCTTATGTGATGTGCATTACTGAGAGGGCCCAGAGATACCTCTCCGACAATCGGAGTGACAAATCCTATTCTCGAAATACGCGAACCCAACATCTACCTTCGGAGACACCTGTAGAGCTCCTTTATAATCACCCAGTTACGTTGTGACGTTTGGTAGCACACAAAGTGTTCCTCCGGCAAACAGGAGTTGCATAATCTCATAGTCATAGGAACATGTATAAGTCATGAAGAAAGCAATAGCAACATACTAAACGATCGGGTGCTAAGCTAATGGAATGGGTCATGTCAATCAGATCATTCACCTAATGATGTGATCCCGTTAATCAAATAACAACTCTTTGTTCATGGTTAGGAAACATAACCATCTTTGATTAACGAGCTAGTCAAGTAGAGGCATACTAGTGAAACTAAGTTTGTCCACACATGTATTATGTTTCCGGTTAATACAATTCTAGCATGAATAATAAACATTTATCATGATATAAGGAAATAAATAATAACTTTATTATTGCCTCTAGGGCATATTTCCTTCAAGTTGGCCCATACAGTTTTCTTGTGGGTGTTGAATGCAATTGTCATCTTCTTAAGAGGAGCGTCCTTGACTTTCTACACATCTGCATTAGTGAAATAATCTGGTAGGGTGAAATGTTCCATCAGAGATTCCCAAAGCTTTTGTTTTGCTCTGTCGTCGACCCAAGTAACATCTGGGCGTTTAGTTTTTGGATCTTTCCATTCTTGAATGGAGATTGGGAGTTGGTCCTTCACAAGAACTCCGCACTGACGAATGAACTTGTTCGCAATGTTCTTAGGCGTGAGGCGTTCGCCACTAGCTTTGATGAAATCAATGTTGTACTTTACACTCTCCTTCAACTTTTTGCCCGGGCCGCTCTTTGTCCTGCTGTCTGTAGAAGCAGATTTGCTCGATCCGGAGGGCTGAAAGAAGAAAGATCGATTCGTTAATATAACTTCAAATAAAATAAACATGTGATGATCACTAGATGCCTACTTATATAAATATACCTTGCCGGTAGTCTTTGTTATTTCAAGATCAACATTGTATTCGTCATCATAATCATTGTCTGCGTCATCATAATCATAATCATAGTTCATGACTTCATCAGCTCGGTCGTCGAGATCGAATATCTTATCATCACCCTCCCCGGTATTGTTCAGATATTGGGAGCCGTCATTTGCTTCATTCAGATCATCTGGCCTGTTAGGGCTGCGTATGATCTCGAACAGGGCCTCTTCTCCCTCTCTGCCGGTATTGTCCGCCATAGCTTTTATTTAACTAATACAGAAGAAATATAAAACAATTTAGTATTCAAATTACAATGCATGGATACAATCAATAAGGAAAAACTGAATCATATATATAGTACATAATATGCATCGTCTCAAATAATATATAATCTCGAATACATCGTCTCGAATAATATATAATCTCGAATACATCGTCTCGAATAATATATAATCTTGAATACATCACTGGCTAGTTAGCTAATAAAGATGGAATACTACAGAAGAATCTAGGCCACTCGCGGTTCCTGGGGCGCGGGCGGTGGACACCCAAAGATAAGGAACCATCACAGGATCATATCTTCGGTCATCTGCCCAAAGAACCTGCTAGGTATTGAAGAACCTGTCGTCCATAGCAACCATGTAGCGATGGACGTGCTTGTCCTACTCCCTGACACGACGACGCACCACCTCCGTCGGGGCCGGCTCCCTCTGCACCGAATGTGGCCCAGGCGAACGCCACCAAAGGAGATCAGGGTCGACGACGGGACCCGAGACCGGGTTCCTCACCAAGTGGCGTGCCCCTCCAGGTAGCACCTCCCAGTGCCAGCCCGGCGGAGCCTAGTCCCGGACATGGGTCAGCCGGACGTCGTGGCGAACGGGTCGACGGCGAGGATGCGGGCTGGGCATCGTCGAGAACAAATACTATATGCCCGCAAAAAGTAACATTTTTAAATGATTGGATTGTGATAACTAAAATTCTATATGCAAATTCTAACAATTTAACATTAATCTAATTCATCTAGCTAAAACTAACTCTAAAATTTCTAGCTAATTTTTTTAAATAATACATTTTTTATATAAAATTTGAAAAATAATATACGATTTTATGAAATTACACAAATAATATAGCGTCGGCTTCCTGTAAGCCGACTGAAGCCAATCGGCTAGCAGCAGGCCGAGTACGGCCCAGTCGGCCACCGGTAAGCCGATTAGTGGCTGGGCCCCTCGACACACGGCCGGTCGGCCAGGTTGCCTGCAGTCGGCCAGGGGGAGGCCGATAGGGCGGCCTCTCGGTTTCAAGTAAGCCGATAAGTGGCTGGATGGATTGTGCTGCGTGTGATGGATGATGGATGGCTGCGTGGGCATCCGTGGGCTGATTGATTCCAGTATTATATATGTGCGAGTCCATGGGTTAGCCAGGCATACGGGTATTCGGGTACTTACGTATGCATATGCGGCCGGCCGGTGTACACATATTCGATCTATTGTATATACACCACTACACCAGGTCCTGGACCACGTACAACCCGGCAAGGTCATGCGCGTACGCACTGGCTGTACTCATGCTCCTGTGCTGGTACGCACGTAGGTACATGCATATGCGCGTGCATGCATGGCCATGCAATACTGGAATCAGTCAGCCCATGTATACTAGTTAAGCACACATATAATATTGAAATCAACCAGCCCACGTACGCCCTCGCAGCCATCCATAAATCACACGCAGCACCCCATCCATACAGCCTTACCTGAAGCCGAAAGGCCGGCCTATCGGCCTCCCCTTGGCCGATTGCATGCCACCTGGCCGACTGGCTGTGTAATCGGCTTACCGGTGGCCGACTGGACCAGTCGGCTTGCCGCTGGCCGAGGCTGTATTATTTGTGTAATTTTTTAAAACCCAATATTATTTTTCAAATTTTATAAAAGAAATGTATTATTTGAAATTTTTTAGCAAATTTCTAACATTTCTATATATATAACTAACATTTCTAATATTTCTATAACTAAAAAACAGAAAAATTGCTAACATTTCTATAACTAAAAAACAAAAAAATTTATAACATTTCTATATAACTAACATTTTTAATATTTCTATAACTAAAAAACAGAAAAATTGCTAACATTTCTATAACAATGTGTGTGGGGTGGGGGAGGGGACATGGCGGCCGGGGCAGGAGCTCACTGGCGAGGCGCGCGAGTCGACGGGGGAGGGGGGGGCGACGGGGACGGCGACGGGCCTCGACGATGGGGATGGGGACGGGGCGGCGACGACGGGGACGGGGACGGGCCGGGCGAGGACGACGGAGCGGGGCGCGGCGACGAGGACGACGGGGACGGGGACGGCCGGGGCGGCGACGACGGGGACGGGGACGGGGCGGCGACGGGGACGACGGGGAATGGGACGGCCGGGGCGGCGACGATGGGGACGGGGACGGGGACGGGGCGGCGACGGGGGCGTCGACGAGGGGTGGCGACGGGGGCAACAACGAGGGGCGGCGGGCGACGGGGCAAAGGAGAAGAAGCAGATGAGAAACTGAAATTTTTGAAGTGTTTTCTTATATAGGATGGGCCTTTAGTACCAGTTGGAGCCACCAACCGGTACTAAAGGTCAATTTTGGCCAGGCCAAGCGGCGGGAAGCGCCCACCTTTAGTATCGGGTGGTGGCTCCAACCGGTACTAAAGACCCCCCCTAGTACCGGTTGGAGCCACCAACCGGTACTAAAGGTCAATTTTGGCCAGGCCAAGCGGCGGGAAGCGCCCACCTTTAGTACCGGGTGGTGGCTCCAACCGGTACTAAAGACCCCCCTTTAGTACCGGTTGGAGCCACCACCCGGTACTAAAGGGGGTGCGCTGGCGCAGGTGCGGTGCAGCATGTTTAGGCCCACCTCGTTAGCCGAGGGGCGTCCGCACTGGTTTATAAGCCCCAGTGCGGTAGCTCTCTCGAACTCCTCTCCAAAGCAGGCCTACTGGTCCTAAATGTTCTGTGCTGCCCTATGGGCCTACTGGACCTTTACGGGCTTGCATCCTGGCCCAACAACAGGTTGGGTTTCTAGTCGTATGTAGGCCGCCTTGGCGCAGTAGGCGGGCTTTTTAATTTCTTATTTTTTTGCTTTATTTATTTTTGTTTTATTTATTTTTGAGTTATTTTCTGCTGTATTTAGAGTTTCTTTGTGAATATTTTTGTTTTAGGTACAAAAAGTTACAAACTTTCTATATATTAGTGCCTATAGTTTACAAATTTGAATAGTTTACATTTTGAATTATTTGAAATTTGTGTGAATCACTAGTTTGTGAATAACTTAACTTTGAAAATAGATTTTTTAGTGATTCTTTTTCTTATGTTTAATATTAGTGTGTTTTATCATTATATTCAATTTGGTAATGCTTAGGTTATTTAAAAAATGAAATGCCTTTGTAACAGATGAGTTTTCGTCAGAAATCCTGATACTTCGAAAGAGATTGTTCATTTTGTACACGAAGTGCATCCAGTTTTTGCGGTAATCCTCTCTACTTTTTTGCACATGCTATGTGAGTGAAATTATGATACCATGCCAACTTTCAACCTTTTCTGATTTCATTTGAAATGCTTTTCAATTTCAGGGTCATTTAGCTAAAAAAATCAGTAATGCATGAAAGAATTTGTTTGCACATAAAATTTCTTCGCGTTTCAAATGCCAAAACACATAACTACCGTAACTATTACAGAGATTCCCTCCTGGGTGTGAAACACAAAAGAAAGTGATGATAGTGAAGCCGATCACATCCAAGATCTTTGGGTGTGAAACGTTTTCTTCGCGTGTGTCCCTTTGCGCCGTAGCCATGGAAAATCTTCATCATTTAACTGCATGCTTGGGTCAATATTCACTGTGAATGGAGCAATTTCATCAAACTTTTCATAATCTTCTGACATGTCTGTCTTGGCATCCACTCCCACGATGTTTCTCTTCCCAGAAAGAACTATGTGGCGCTTTGGCTCATCGTATGATGCATTAGCTTCCTTATCTTTTCTTTTTCTCGGTTTGGTAGACATGTCCTTCACATAGAAAACCTGTGCCACATCATTGGCTAGGATGAATGGTTCGTCTGCATACGCAAGATTGTTGAGATCTACTGTTGTCATTCCGTACTACGGGTCTTCCATTACCCCGCCTCGTGTCATATTGACCCATTTGCACCGAAACAAAGGGACCGTCAAACCACGTCCATAGTCAAGTTCCCATATATCCTCTATGCAACCATAATATGTTTCCTTTCCCGTCTTGGTTGTTGCGTCAAAGCGGACACCACTGTTTTGGTTGGTGCTCTTCTTATCTTGGGCGATCATGTAAAATGTATTACCATTTATCTCGTACCCTTTGAAAGTCATTATATTCGAAGATGGTAACTGGGACAACGAGTACAGGTCATCTTCAATAGAGGCGTCATGCATGGTACGTGTCTGCAACCAGCCGGCGAAACTCCTGGATTGTTCACATGTAATCCAGTCATCAGACCGCTCTGGGTGTTTGGAGCGTAGAAAATTCTTGTGTTCGTCCATATACAGAGCCACCAAGGCGGAATTATGTAGAAGCGTGTAGTGTGCTTCAGTGAGAGAATGTCCGTCCATACATATTAGTTGATTCCCTCCTAGCGTGCCTTTTCCCTCCAGTCTGCCCTTATGTCGCGATTCGGGAACACCAATCAGCTTAAGGTCAGGAATAGAGTCAATATAAAACTCAATGACCTCCTCATTTTCATGTCCCTTGGAGATGCTTCCTTCTGGCCTAGCACAGTTATGAACATATTTCTTTAAGACTCCCATGAACCTCTCAAAGGGGAACATATTGTGTAGAAATACAGGACCCAAAACGTTAATCTCTTCGCATAGGTGAACTAGGACGTGCGTCATGATGTTGAAGAAGGATGGTGGGAACACCAACTCGAAACTGACAAGACATTGCACCAAATCATTCTCTAACCTTGGTACGATTTCTGGATCGATTATCTTCTGAGAGATTGCATTGAGAAATGCACATAGCTTCACAATGGCTAATTGAACGTTATCCGGTAGAAGCCCCCTCAATGCAACCGGAAGCAGTTGCGTCATAATCACGTGGCAGTCATGAGACTTTGGGTTCTGAAATTTTTTCTCTGCCATGTTTATTATTCCCTTTATATTCGACGAGAAGCCAGACGGTACCTTAATACTGAGTAGGCATTCAAAGAAGATTTCGTTCTCTTCTTTGGTAAGAGCGTAGCTGGCATGACCCTGATGTATGCCATCTTTTCCATGCGTACGTTGCTGGTCATCCCGTGCCTCAGGTGTATCTTTTGTCTTCCTATACACGCCCAAGAAGACAAGCAGGGTCACGCAAAGATTCTTCATCACGTGCACGTCGATTGCAGAGCGGACCTCTAGGTATTTCCAATAGGGCAGGTCTCAAAATATAGATTTCTTCTTCCACATGGGTGCGCGTCCGTCAGCGTCATTCGGAACAGGTTGTCCACCAGGACCCTTTCCAAAGACTACCTTCAAATCCTTGACCATATCATGTACATCAGCACCAGTACGGTGGCGAGGCTTCGTCCGGTGATCCGCCTCACCTTTGAAATGCTTGCCTTTCTTTCTTACGGGATGCCTGCTCGGAAGAAATCGACGATGTCCTAGGTACACATTATTCCTACAATTTTCCAAATATATACTGTCGGTATCATCCAAACAGTGCGTGCATGCGCGGTATCCCTTGTTTGTTTGTCCTGAAAGGTTACTGAGAGCAGGCCAATCATTGATGGTCACAAACAGCAAGGCCTTTAGGTCAAATTCTCCCCCCACGTGCTCATCCCACGCACATACACCTGTTCCATTCCACAGCTGTAAGAGTTCTTCAACTAATGGCCTTAGGTACACATCAATGTCGTTGCCGGGTTGCTTAGGGCCTTGGATGAGCACTGGCATCATAATGAACTTCCGCTTCTTGCACAACCAAGGAGGAAGGTTATACAAACATAGAGTCACAGGCCAGGTGCTATGGTTGCTGATCTGCTCCCCAAAAGGATTAATGCCATCTGCGCTTAGACCAAACCATACGTTCCTTGCGTCATCTGCAAAACTCCTTCCCGTAGTTTCTCTCAATTTTTCTCCACTGCGACCCGTCAGCGGGTACTCTCAACTTTCCGTCTTTCTTACGGTCTTCTCTGTGTCATCGCATCGCCTTGGCATGCTCTTTGGTTTGGAACAAACGTTTCAACCGTGGTATTATAGGAGCATACCACATCACCTTGGCAGGAATCTTCTTCCTGGGGCGCTCGCCCTCGACATCACCAGGGTCATCGCGCCTGATCTTATAGCGCAATGCACCGCATACCGGGCAAGCGTTCAAATCCTCGTACTCACCGTGGTAGAGGATGCAGTCATTAGGGCATGCATGTATCTTCTGCACCTCTAACCCTAGAGGGCAGACAACCTTCTTTGCTTCGTACATACTCTCGGGCAATTCGTTGTCCTTTGGAAGCATATTCTTTATCATTATCAGCAACTTTCCAAATCCCTTGTCAGATACACCATTCTCTGCCTTCCATTGCAGCAATTCCAGTGTGGTGCCCAACTTTTTCTTGTCAGTTTCGCAATTCGGGTACAACATTTTCTTGTGATCCTCTAACATGCACTGCAACTTCTTTTTCTCCAAATAACTTGCGCAGTTTCTCTTTGTATCGGCAATGGCCCGAGCTAGATCATCACCTGGCTCATCTGATGCCTCTTCTTCAGCTTCTTCCCGCATTGCCGGCTCAGCTTCTTCCCCCATTGTTGTATCATCGTATTCAGGGAACCCATGGCCAGGATAGCTGTCGTCGTCCTTTTCTTCTTCATTGTCTTCTATCATAACCCCTCTTTCTCCATGCTTGGTCCAAACATTATAGTGGGGAATGAAACCGTACTTAAACAGGTGAACGTGAATGGTTCTTGACGTAGAGTAATTGTGATCATTCTTATAGACTAAACATGGACAAGGCATAAAACCATCCGCCCGCTTGTTTGCCTCAGCCGCAAGCAGAAAAGTTTGCACGCCATTAATGAACTCAGGAGAGCATCGGTCATCGTACATCCATTGTCGGCTCATCTTCATTACACAACACCGAAAATACCAAATTAATACAAGTTCATACATAAAGTTCATACATAAAGTTCATATAAGACTTAATGCAACAAACAAATAACTCCCTAGCTAAAGCATTTAAATGCAACAACAAATGCGATCAAGATCGCAACTAAGGTAACAATTGATCCGACAGCATAATGATATCAAGCCTCACTATGAATGGCATATTTTCTAATCTTTCTAATCTTCAAGCGCATTTTCTCCATCTTGATCTTGTGATCATCGATGACATCAGCAACATGCAACTCCAATTCCATCTTCTCCCCCTCAATTCTTTTCAATTTTTCTTTCAAATACTCGTTTTCTCTTTCAACTAAATTTAACCTCTCGACAATAGGGTCGGTTGGAATTTCTGGTTCACAAACCTCCTAGACAAAAATATCTATGTCAACTTGATGGGCATAATTTGTCATAAACACAAAATGCAACAACTAGTTTTAAAAGAGAATATACCACATCCGAATCATAATAAGGATGAGGGCCGACGGGGACGGATATCAAAACCATGGCACTATGTATAACAAACAACGTACGGGTAAGATAATTATACGAGTAACTATATATCCAAATCACACAAACATCAATTTGGTAATGTAAAACATTCATGAACAAGAGGCTCACCACAAGGTGGTGCCGGCGACGGAACGGTGCGGGCGATCGACTATGGTTACGACGGAGATTTAGAAGGCACTAAATAAACCACACCTACATATGCAAACTAAGTGTTATTTTTGACCTCAAATTGCATATAAATCAAATACTAGCACATATATTTTTTTCCAAATTACTAAACTCATAAATTAACCACTATACAAAGCATTGCAAGAGCTAATCTAGCAATGAGAGATGAAAGGACAAAGTTGCTAACCTTTGTGATCATTTGAATGGATGGGGGGCTTCAAATCTTGACAAATTTTGGGCAAAATGTGTGATGACCTCGAGAGGAAGAGGGGAAGAACAGAGAGGAGAGGGGAAAGGGGAAGAATAGAGCAAACTCGAGTGGACGAAGGATTTATGTAGGACGACCTTTAGCACCAGTTCATGACACGAACCGGTACTAAAGGTGCTGGAGGGGCCACGGACTGACAACATCCTGCCACCACTCACTTAAGTACCGGTTCGTGGCACGAACCAGTGCTAAAGGTCGGCCACGAACCGGTACTAATGAGAGCGGCTGGCTAGCTGTTGGAACCGGCACTAATGCAGACATTAGTGCCGGCTCAAAAGCAAACCGGCACTAATGTGCTTGACATTTGACCCTTTTTCTACTAGTGCAGCACCGCGCGGTGCGGCCAAAGCTCCATTCGCAGCAATGACGCCCCAAGCGACGCTTCATGCCAGCACATCGCTCGGACCATCGTCGGACCTGTCGTCGCAGCACGACTTGCAGCAGTTCGTGGATGAGCTGCATCACCGAGCCCTGGTCTACAACACCAGCGGGCGCCAGTCAAATCTCAGCACCTGAGGTCTTTACAGCAGATACACGTACACTGGCGACCGGCCGCCTAGCAGCAGCTCGCGCGCGCGGCGACCAGCCTTGCACCACCGTCGCCATACATGCAAGCGGCTGGGTGTGGGGTCCGCAGACCATGAGGCAGCAGCCGGCGGCGGTCCCTCCGACCATCCCGATTCCTCAACTCCAGAGGTTGTGCCTTTCGATTCCAGTCCAGATCCTCTCATCTAGCTGGCTTACGATCCAGAGAAAACGAAAAGGGGAAAGGAAGAAAGAAAATGAGTGGAGGGAGCAAGAGATAACGTGGGAGGAGGAAAGCAGTGGGTGGACCCTCACGGGGGCACGTGGCGTGTAGATACGGCGGTTTATGAAACAGAAAATCAGCCGGTTGGTTTAGAGGATTTCCCTAAACAATTACAGAGCCCTTTTTCCTTGTGTATGCACGCTAATCCTACAGGAATCGCTAGAAAGTTACGTTCTGGGCCTTCTGTAGTTGGATGATGCGCCGTCAGAGATGAGAACTCTCTCTCTTCCAACGTCACAGGCCCGACCAAAACCATGACTCCCTCGATCCCTCCTTCTCTCACGAAAGAAATCCATCATCGCTTCACCGCCGTCGCTGCTCTCCCACCATCAGAGTTCCCAGCAGCAATTCTTCTCTTCTACCCCCCCCCCCCCCCCCCCCTCCCCTCTCAACCCCATCCCCATGCAGCTAATATTTTGCATGTGCGTCCGTCCGTCCTCCCAGCAAGGCCCGTTGGAGATGGCGGTGTCTTATCAAAAAAGGCTTTCGCCCTTCTTTATAAATAAAGCAAACCGTCAAGGGCACATTTTTTCGAAAAGGGGGAATTCCCCGGTCTCTGCATCAGAAAGATGCATACGACCATCTTATTAACCAAATAAAGCAGTGCCAACATGGTTCCAAGGTCTCCAAAAGTAATAAAAAAACAAAGAAAGCTCACACAGAGCCAAAAAGGGCTAGAAACACCCACTAGCCATGAAAAGACGCCACAACCGGCTGGCTAAAACTAGATAGGTAAACTACATGCCTATCGTATTACATGACCGCCATCCAAACCGGTTGAACATATCCCGAGCTACCATCTCCCATCGGAAAGACCCAGTAACCAAATGCTCCCTGGCCTCCGTCTGGGTGAGTAGCGACCAGGAACGGATCAGAGCCGTAGTTCGGAATAAAACCTGCAAAAAATGAATACATGATATTCTGTTAAAAACCAAATCATTTCTACAAGTCCAGATAGTCCACAGCAAAGCACAAACTCCAACCCGAATGTGTCTCGCTAAGTCAGACTCAATCCCATTAAGCCATGTCCCAAATAACGCTTTAACAGAATTCGGTGGATTGATATTAAAAGCAATGTGGACCATCTGCCAAAGAACTTTGGCCAACGGGCAATCAAAAAAGAGGTGTTTGATTGTCTCATCCCGATCACAGAAACTACACCTAGTAGGTCCTGTCCAATTACGCTTTATCAAGTTGTCCTTGGTTAAAATAACTTGTTTATGGACAAACCACATAAACACTTTTATTTTCAAAGGAACTTTGGCAGCCCAAACATGCTTAGAGGTAGGAATGGAGTTCGAATTAATAACATCAATATACATTGATTTAATAGTGAATACTCCAGATTTAGTCAATTTCCAGCGTAATTTATCGGGTTGTTGAGATAGTTGGACCTCCATCAGTCTCCTAACTAAACGGAGCCATTCTTCCCAACGATAGCCCGCTAGCGTCTGTCGGAACTGAATATTAGGGGGATAGATTGAAATACCGAGGCGACGAACACTTCACGTCATTGAACAATACGGTACAAAGACGGATATTGGATGGCCAAAGGTGTCTCGCCGAGCCAAGTATCCTCCCAGAAACGTGTACTAGAGCCGTTTCCAATAACAAACTTCATCCTATTAAAGAAAGATTGTTTGACTTTCATCAGACCTTTCCAGAAAGGTGAATCAGTCGGCCTGACTGTAAACTGGGACAAAGTTTTTGTCTGGAGGTACCTGGCACGAAGGATTTGAGCCCGCATGGCATCATTCTCCGTTGAGAGCTTCCACAGCCACTTGCTAAGAAGGCATCTATTCTTAACTTCTAGATTCTCAATACCGAGACCCCCTTGGTCTTTCGGTCTACAGATGATATCCCATTTAGCAAGCCGATATTTTCGTTTAAGCTCATCACCCTGCCAAAAGAAACGCGATCGATAGAAGTCCAGTCTCTTCCTAACACCAACTGGGACCTCAAAGAACGATAGGAGAAACATAGGCATACTCGTGAGCACCGAATTAATCAGGATTAGTCAGCCTCCGTATGACATGAGCTTACCCTTCCAACAACTCAGTTTCTTCTCAAATCGGTCCTCGATGCACTTCCACTCTTTGTTTGTCAGCCAACGATGGTGGATTGAAATGCCCAGGTAAGAGAAGGGTAACTCTCCCAACTCGCACCCAAACAATTGCCTATAAGCCTCCTGTTCGTCTTTGGCTCTACCAAAACAGAACAACTCGCTCTTATGAAAGTTAATCTTTAACCCGGTCAATTGTTCAAATAGGCATAACACAAGCTTCATATTTCTCGCCTTGGCCAAGTCATTCTCCATAAAGATAATTGTATCATCAGCGTACTGAAGTATGGATACACCTCCATCAACGAGATGAGGTACCAATACACCTACTTGACCATTTTCCTTAGCCCTTCCTATCAAAATTGCTAACATATCCACCACAATGTTAAACAGGATAGGGGACATCGGATCTCCTTGTCTTAGTCCTTTATGTGTCTGGAAGTAATGACCTATGTCATCATTAACTTTAATTCCCACACTACCTTTTTGCGTAGATGATTCAACCTGTCGGCGCCAGACTTCATCAAAACCTTTCATATGGAATGACTGTTGGAGGAATGGCCATTTGATCTTATCGTACGCTTTCTCGAAATCCACCTTAAAAATTACTCCATCTAATTTTTTGGAATGGATTTCATGGAGCGTTTCATGCAGGACGACCACCCCTTCAAGGATATTTCTGTCCGGCATGAAAGCAGTTTGGGACTGTTGCACCACAGAATGCGCAATCTGTGTGAGCCTATTAGTCCCTACCTTGGTGAAAATTTTGAAACTAACATTGAGGAGGCAAATCGGCCTGAATTGCTCAATTCTCACAGCATCTTAGGAAGCAGTGTGATAGTTCCAAAATTCAAGTGAAATAACTGAAGCTGTCCAGAGAACAGATCATGGAACATAGGTAGCAAATCCCCCTTAATAATGTGCCAGCACTTTTTATAGAACTCGGCCGGGAATCCATCCGGTCCGGGAGCCTTATTGTTTTTCATCTGTGCAATAGCATCAAACACCTCCTTCTCTGAGAACGGGGCAACCAGAATATCGTTTTCGGCAGCCGTTAGCTGAGGCACATCCTCAGTACTGGACTCATCGAGGGACACACAATTATCCTCCGGAGGTCCAAATAACTGCTTGTAATACTCGGTAATATATGTTTTTAGGTTATCCTGTCCTAAAATAGTGCCCTCATCTTGTTCAAGCTGAATGATACGCTTCTTTCTATGCTTACCATTAGCTATCAAATGGAAGAATTGAGTATTCGCGTCCCCTTGGACCACTTTGTGTACTTTAGCACGCAACGCCCACTTCAATTCTTCTTCGCGGAGCAGTTCTTTCAACCTCTTTTCCGCCTCATTTTTAACCTGAAGCTCAACAGGTAGTAAAATAGTGGATTCGGCCTTGATGTCCAGGGCCTGTATAAGATAAAGGAGTCTATCCTTTTCAATCATATACACACCACTAAGGTGCTTAGCCCAATCCCGTAAGAAACTTCTCAAATGTCTAATCTTATTCTGCCAACGCTCAATCGCAGTCGTGCCTCCTGCACCTCTAGCCCATTCCCTGGCAATCAAGTCCAAGAACCCCTCGCGTTCGAACCATGACATCTCGAAAGAAAAGGTGTTCTTGTTACCCATGTGGTTCGGCTCCCCTGAGTCCACGAACAAGGGTGTGTGATCGGATATTCCCCTCGAGAGAGATTGCACCGTAACCAGAGGGAACTTTTGTTCCCACTCCACGCTCGCAATAACTCGATCAAATTTTTCATAAGTCGGGTTTGGCAGAGCATTAGCCCAGGTAAACTTTCTACCAGAAAGCTCTATCTCCCTCAGATCCAAGCTTTCAATAATGGTATTGAACATAAACGACCATCTGCCATCAAAGTTATCATTGTTCTTCTCCTCTCTCCTTCTGATGATATTGAAATCACCTCCAACTAAAATTGGAAGTTGTTCTGACCCACAGATTCAAACAAGGTCCGCCAGAAACTCCGGTTTAAGCTCGGGCTGTGCAGCACCATAAACCGCCACCAAAGCCCAGTTAAAACCATCTATCTTAGACCTGACTCAAAACTTCACCGCGAAGTCACCCATCACTACACTTCGGACTTCAAGCGAATCGCATCTCACACCGAGTAAGATACCACCCGATCTTCCTCGCGGAGGGAGGCAATGCCAATCGAAATCAATACCACCCACAAGAGAAGAAAGAAACTGGGGCGCAAAGTTTTCTCTACCAGTCTCCGATAGAGCAACAAAATCTAACTTCTGCTCTAAAGCTGCCTCAGCAAGGAACCTTCTTTTAGCCAAGTCCTTCAGACCTCTGCTATTCCAAAAGAGAGCACATATACACGGACTAGTTCAACACACAAACACACACACCCAAGAAGCACACCAAAGTACAAAGGTTCTGCTGAGGGCACAGCTCAACAAGCCCAAAACACAAAACAGAAAAGGCGGCCGTAGCCGGCAATGACGACGACGTCGATCATCTAATCGGGCTCTGGAGGAGGCGGAGGAAGCGGCGGCGAGAGGCGGACGGCCATCGAGCGTAGCTCGGCGATGAAGGTGGTGATGACGTCCCGATCCTGAGGGTGGCTAAGCGGCCGCCAGAGCTGCAAGAAACCAGACAATTTGAAGAGAGCGTCAGTGGCACGACGGAGAGGGGTGCGCTGAATCACGAGCCTATTGCGGATGGTCCAGAGGGTCCATGCGAGTGCCCCAATGTCGAGCCACCTAATGTGGCGAGAGGGCAGGGGGGAGTTCTGGAGCTCGGCAAAGAGGTCAGGGAAGTTGCTGTGGCACCAATCCCCTCCCACCACCTGTCGAAAGCAGCTCCAAACGAATTGTGCGGAAACACATGAGAATAAAATGTGATTGGAGTCTTCCGGAGTCCCACACAGCGGGCAAAGGCCAGACCCAGGCCCATTGCGTTTGCGAACCTCCACCCCAGACGGGAGCCGACCGCTAATCCATTGCCACATGAAGATCCTAATTTTCAAGGGCAAGCGGATGGCCCAAACGGCCGAAAGGGGAGGCGGGGCGGAGGAGGGGGCAATGTCCTGGTAAAGGGACTTGGTGGAGAACTGGCCAGAGGGCTCAAGGTGACAGCGCACCTCATCCGGGTCAATCAGCTCATGCCATGCGGCTGCCTCCAGAGGCCCAAATGGCCTCCGGAAAGCGAGGCGCCCTAAGTCAATAAGGGCCCTCTCAACAGAGATCAGGGGGTCGACGGCAATGGAGAAGAGGTCGGGGAAGCGAGCGGTGAAAGGGGCGTCCCTAGCCCAACAATCAAACCAGAACAAAGTCGAAGTCCCTGAACCCACCGAGATGGAGGTTCCAATGCGGAGGACGGGGCGCAGTTGGATAGCCGATTGCCAAAACTGAGAACCTCCAGACCTTTGGCAGAAGGCTAGGGGTTGACCATGCAGATACTTGTTCCGGATGATGTCTAACCAGAGGCCGCCGTGCCCTTGAGAAATGCGCCAAAGCCAGCGGGAGAGGAGGGCGATATTCATGCGCTTAGAGCACATGATACCAAGGCCTGCAGATGTCAGGCCAGCTAACCATGCGGTACTTCTGCTTATTGTTATCCCCAACCCAATAAATCCGAGACTGGATTTTGGCGATCTCATGGTGGAGCGTCTCGTGCAGGCTGTAGAAGCTCATAAGGAACAGGAGTAGGCTAGAGAGTGAGGAATTGATGAGAATTGTCTTGACTAAGCGTGGCGAGGCGAGTGAGGAGGAGGAGGAGCGCGCGTGTAGGTCTCCTCTTCTCATGCTCATACAAGTGGTAGAAGAGCTCACCTTATAAAGAGGTGCAACTCTCTCTCAACTTCCGGGGTGGGATTAAACTTTAGTCTCACTCACTCCACTCACATGTGTGCATGAATGGGCCAAGAGAATTTCAGAATTTTAGTTGGGCTTTGGGCCAAAGGCCTACTAGCAAAATTCCAACAGTTGTTACCACAAATGGTATAAAAATAATAGTGATTAACTTTTGCTGTTAGGGTCTCTGTACACATCATTATCACCTTTTGTGTTAGCTGTTGAAATCATCTCATTGTTGTCATTTGTTAATTAGGAAAGACCATTTTCAAGCTCGCCAGTACAAAATCATGTTGATTGCACTTTGTTTTATAATGTATACATCAAATGTTTGAGAGGTTGTTCCCAATATCCATTTTTTTTCCTTATTCTTGATGTTTCATGTTCTACATATGAGCATTTTTCCTAAATTAGGAAGCCTACGACAAGGATCAAATTTTGGAGACTAGCTGTGCGGCTTAGAGTGTCCTTTTTATTATGTTATTACTGTTTTCATGATAATTGACCTTATTTTGTGCAGGTCTCAATTTCTGAGTCAATAACTGTGGCATATACCTCATCTACATAATCTACATTTTACTTTTGACTTTTCTATGTCATCTTCATTTTCATATGTCAAGATAGTGAAATATGGAGAAGAGAACAAGCTTATTCAGTTAGGTTGGTCCAGGATTAATATTTTCTGCTGTTCTCTGTTGTCAACTCTTAAAAAAGTTACTAGACGCGTTGCTACATCGCTCTATCAAGGTGAAATTATGGACGTCACCTTAGACAGAGTTTAAGGTGACTCTGCATCGGGAAATATGGATGAAACCATGAATAGTTTGAGCTCGGCAAAAGTTGCAGCAAAATTTAAATGGCCATTACCACAGGCATGGCGTGTGCCGTGCTCCCGGCGCTAGTTAGAACTAGGCCGACAAGGGACATTGACTGCAGCACGCCGGCCTTCTCTGCCTGGATCTCATCCTCAATATCTCATTCGAGGAAGCCACACAAGGTGAAGAACAACAACTGAACTAAACCTGATTCATGTTTCCGAAGCCCCTCGAGTTACTTCAGCCTGTCGATGGGAACCATAAACCAATGAACGTGCTTTGGCAAGGCCCACGGCTCACGGATTTCCTCCAGTAGCCCACGTATTACAGCTTCCAACCAAAATTACCTTCATAGGACGGAAAATAAACATATCCTGAATCCCATGAGACAGAAGAGAAAAGAACGAAACCAACTTGCCATATCCAATTCCAGCATGCGTGAGATAGCACACCAGCACCATGATGTAGAATCTGCTACTTTCAACAACTGAAAGTAGCAAGTACCGTGCACCACTCCACCTTGTGCACCATTGTGTTCCTAGCTGGAGTCCTTGTGCATGCTTATGGCGTTTCGAAGCTGTGCTCGAGCTACTTCGTTACCTACTCAACTTGTGTTAGCAGTGCATCCCCCTTCTATTACAGCAACAACGCCACTCAAACATCATCATATACACAAGACATCATCTACACGTTGCTAGCTAAGACCATGTTTATATATCTAACGACCCAAGTGTAACAACTAAACAGGAGAAGGATTTTCCAATCAAAATTTGAAGAGCTGATCTACTATATATATGCAGCCTG
The DNA here is from genome assembly GCF_056163025.1 of Triticum urartu. Classification (NCBI taxonomy): domain Eukaryota; kingdom Viridiplantae; phylum Streptophyta; class Magnoliopsida; order Poales; family Poaceae; genus Triticum; species Triticum urartu. Next base: position 3,990,587 of record NC_141876.1, on the reverse strand, counting down.
TTGACGAAAAAGGGTTTCCCCCCGCTTTGTATTCCAAAGCAACCAACCGATACAACCAAGGATAGGTGCTGGGGCGGAAGCAGCACAGTCACACCCAAAAGAAACGAAAGGGAAACAACAAGAGAAAAGAATGCCGACAACGGCGGTTCGACGGAAACGGAGAAGATTCATGACCATTGCGCCCACCGAAGATCTCCCACCAAGCTCCAAGGCTCCGAAGCACCGGTACCAATCAGCACCTCTAAGAAGGACCGCGACGAGGACGACGCTGCTGCCAAGGGTTTCCCCCAGTACACGACGAGGCGAGAGGAAGGGTCGCCCCCGACGCCCTCCAGGAAGGTCCGGCGGCACCCACCGGCGTCGCCGCGTCGGTGTCGGACAGGCCGACAGGGGTTTCCCCCGATCCCAACCTTCACCTCGGGTGCTCCAGAGCCTGCCACCAACCCGACCACCATCTTGCGCCACCATGGTCAACAAGCCTCCACGCCGTCTCACCACGGCACCACGAGGTGAGGTCTGCACGACAAGGGATAGGAACCGGGACTAGGGGCCGCAGCACCGTCGGCACGCGGGAGGGCACAACCTCCACCGTCAACGACGGTAGCCGACCGGACACACAAGCAGGAGCCTACCAGGCCCATGTGCCCACAGGCATCGCCGCCCCCCGTCCGAGCTCCTCCTCCTCCTCACCACACAGACGACGACGAAGCCACGCTAGGGACCGGCCCGCTAGGACCCAGATGGGGCCGGGAAGGCCCAGATCTGGGCCGGGAACGCGCCGCCGGCCACCGCACGCCACCACGCCGCCCTGCTGCCAAGGGCAGCACCACCACCGCGCCTACCGCCGACGACCGCGCCGGGTCGCCGGGCCGCCGCCAAGCCGAGCGACACCGCCGCCGCCCCCCGTCCCGGACCAGGGAGACGCGCGCGCGGGGAGAGGAGGTCCTGCCGCCGCCGGCACCCCCCGGGCCGGAGCCAGGGGCGCCCACCGGCAACGGCAGGGGAGAGGACGGGCGGATCGACGCCGAGAGCAGCGGCGCGGGGGCCGCCCCGGCCGCCTCCCGGGGAGGCGGCGCGGGGGCGGAAGGAGGGGGAGGGGAGGAACGGCGGGGGGAGGAAGGGCCGGATCCGGGCCGCACGCCAGCGAGGGAGGCCGGATCCCGCCGGCGACGGGCGGGGAAGGGCGGCGGCGGCTAGGGTTGCGGGGACGGGAGCGGGTCGGGGAGGTCTCCCACTTCAAGGAGGGACTGCTGTCCTATATGCAGCCTGTTGGCTTGTGTGTAGGTGCAAAAGAGTAACATGAATTTCAATGGGTGTGCCATCAGCCACCTACAGCTGGAGTATCAAGCATGTGCCTACGCTACTATAGTGTGACATTTCACTACTGCATAAAGGGTTGGGTCATAAAATGCTTTGAAGATTAGCTAGAAAAGCACACCATAAAGGGTTGGTCTTCTTGCGCCTTGTCTCAGAAAGCTCAAGGATGAAATTACCACTTCTAAATGATGGTGTTTCCAAAAAGGGCGCAAACTAACAAAAATCTGTTTCTGAGCTCGGGCTCAGATGATCCCGTTATCTATAGCGTTGGTTCGCATCGTGATTTGTGCGTCTTTATGTATTTCTTGGTGGTATATGGGGCTGGCGTTCGGGTTTACCAACTGCATTTATTGTCACGGCTGGCTGCAACGCCGTTGCAGGACAGATTGACGAGCGATGGCTCGTCATCTTATCTGAGCTAACGTCGTCCGGGCACAGATAGACATTAGATGGCCCACTACTAGTATATCTGTGCGACCTTGACGTGCAGTTAAATTCAAATGTTCACACAGCAATAAAACATTCTTACATTATCGGCGATACAGGTTCATATCATTACATATAGCCACAAAGTTCCTCAGTCGTAAAAAGTTTTTTATCAGCACACATTATTAAAGAAAACTGGATGCAATGCGCAAGCAACGCTCAACAGGTACAGACTGTATGTTTAGCCTCAAAGGAAACAGGTAACCTCAACCGATGCAACCCAAAATTGCACAACTCAGCTCTCGGCAAACCCAAGAGGCCTCTTGCATGTATTCCGCCGATGCCCTTCTATGCCGCAGTTCTTGCATCTGCCGGGTTTCCGCGGCTTCTTTGGCGTATCCCCTCTCTGGGCATGTGGTCCTCTTGTGGCCCTCACGGCAGCAAATGCTGCAGAACCTGGTTCTCTTACTCAGCCCTTCGTACGGGGCCTTCTCCCTACTGTTCGTCGGCCTGCCAGCACCTTTACACTTGTCTGGCGCCTCGAGGCACTGCAGGGCATTCGCATTTACAGAATTCGCAGCACTGTGGCATGGTTCAGCTCCATGATCAACCAAAGCAGGCTCGCCATTCGCAGCTTGACAGCCATTTCCATTTTGAATGAGACGATCCTCGAAAGCCAAACCGTCCCTTGTGACCGCCAGAGCTGCCCGACTTTCCCAAATGTCGGCCACCAGCCCTTTTCCTGTAGTATGGGTCTTGATTTCTTGTCTTGTTTTCGTTTTAGTCGTGGTGATCGCCCGGGAAGAAAAAGAAATGAATGAATGTCCTTTTGGGAAAATGTAGAATAATACACCTACCGAGATGAAAGCCAAGGGCGAGTTTCTTAGGTGGACGTATCGAACTAAAATAAGATCTAAGATTGACATCTGATCTTAAACTTAGACGAGTTGCTAACCGAAGGAAAAAACCAGGGATTTTTGGAGTATGTACCTCAATTTCCAACAGGAAATTCATATCTAATAGAGGACTAGATCGATGCTTTAATGCGAGGGCAGGGTATCTACTCGCTTTCTTCCCTTATCAGGCTCAACTCCTCGCTTTACGTTAGCGGACTTACAGGTCAGGCCGGGGCTCCACGCTCTTTCTTTCTGTGTGGGACGATGCCGGGGAATGTGTCGAGGTGACGAACAACAACAAGACAACTAACTACATTTGCTTTTTCCCTCTCCAGAACGTAGAAGAGAATCCAGGCCAGCATGCATGTGCTCATAGCATGCAGTGCTTGCGTCCCCCATTCGCACTACCTCCATGGCCTTAAAGTATAGCCTCGCGTGTCTGCATGTGAAAGACAAATTATGTGCTTTGTCCTTCTGGTACTGAACCAGGTGATCTGGGAGTATATCCCTTGCGTCTCTTGTCCACCGTTTAAGGATATGGTGCTTCGGAATCTCGTCCAAATGTAGAATCTCCATCACCTACAACATCAAATGTTAAATGTTAATTGCCGATGTTCTCCCCCCTAACTCAATTCTTGCACAACAATATGTCGACCCATCTCACCCTTAAGGCATGGCAGCAAAGCATCCCTGTGTGTTCAAACTGACCACACTCGCATGTGAATATTGATTTGTCATCGTTGATGGTCACCTCATATTCCACTCTGCTCCACTTCTCTCTCTTCGCTGCATTATTGTGTGTTGTGATGTATTTCTTCATCCTCTCAACTTCAGTGACGTTGTATGCCGTCCCTTCTAAAAGCAGCCGGTCAAATTCCTCAAACAAATTCCTAGTATATATTTTGCTGGCGTGCCGCTCAATCGCAAGGTTAGTCCGCCGGACGGCGCCTCCCTGCCAACAAGGAAATTTTCCATGCGGTATTAGTCATTCCACGAGCACAATCTACCAAGCAGCAGCAAATTCATAGCAAAAAGATTCGTAATGGCAGAAAACTACTTACAATCATGGTCCTCTTTTCCTCGTAGCTTTCGTCGCGTTCCCCATCAAATTGAAGTCTCATGTATTGCCGGACGAAAACATGCATTCGGCTCGCAGGCGGCATGTAAGATTTCAGCACGTGGTTTGCGCTCTCACTTCGCTGGGTACTTGTCATCTTCGCACAGAACACACCCCTGAAATATGGCTTTGCCCATTTTTTCCTTGTCTCATATATTTGTGTCATATAGCTATGAGACCTCAAGTTGTACTTGTCCAGCAGTGCCCCCCAAGCTGATTCAAATTCATCAACTTCAGGTTGGAACACCAACCAGTACACTGCCACTTCTTATTATACATCAAGCAAACAGACACTCACCGAGCAACCGCATACTATCTCCTGCATGCTTTTTGTTCTCTCGGCCTTCAGCCTGCTTTTCCCATATCTTATCCCAAATCCAATTTCCCATGAATATAAGTTGTAGAAATCATACGCCTCTCCTAGCGAATCGAAACTAAGCCCTAGCTCAGGTCGCACCACGCTCTTGTCAGGTTGCTCAGCATATTTCCTTATCGACAGCTCTAGAGCGCTCATTCTTGATGGACATGGCACACGGTCAGGTGCCGCACTTCCAAGACGAAGCCTGCGAGGTATAAAAAAAACACAATGTATTCCAGTTTACAAATTCAGAAACAAATAGCGACTCTCCAAATCCATGCAAGCACAAATTGTTCGCCCAAAAAATCAGTCCATAGGATCTCCCTAACATGAACTAGCATTTTTCTATGTATTAATTCGGAAGCATATCGCACAAGCAACACCATCCCTCATTCTTACCCCTCCACCCCCACGTACTGCACATCTTTGCTTTTATTTCTTCAGAACAATCACATGGAAGGTGATACTCATGAAACATTCATTTCCTCGCTTACTTATCAGTTCCAGTACGATAGGTGTACCAAATTATAGTTTACTAATTATGTAAAATATAGCAGAGTCATACCAACGTCGTATCACTGTCTAACATGTTACTGTTCTAACAGCTGAAAGCAGAGAAATGTACTGAATGGCTGCAGTTTTGAGACTCACCTTTTGGTCCAGCCTGGGGCCTCTGGATTAATCCTGCCCGTCGATTGGGCCGACCTCGTCGGAGACTCAACACGCTGTTGATGGGCACCCCCTTGGGCGTAAGTTAGCACACCGTCGCACAGGATATCAGCAATCCCAGAGTGGTCTTCTCCCCGTCCAAACTCCGGATTTGCACCGCCCTTCTCCAGAAGGTACGCGAGCGGGACCGGATCTGGGTTGTCAAGACTGTCATCAAACTCCTCCCGCACCGGGAACCTGAGTAGACAACGGCGAATGTCCGGCATAAGATTAGTTCTGTAGCCAGTTAGAATTCAGCTTAGATCTGCAAGGTCACGAACCTGTCAACCGCATCCAGTAGGAACTCCATTCCTTCTGCGACCATCCGTGAGTAGCTTTACGGTGGAGCACACGCGGTGGCGCCGCCACCCGCTACAGCGGCCTCGGCGAACTCTATCCCCTTTTGGGTTTCCACGGCGGCGGGGGGCCTCTAGAAGGAACCACAGACGGCTCAGAAGCCAACCTCGTTTTGGACTCCTTATCCGATCCAGGCCCAGAATGCGAGAGCTAACGTCCTGGTTCACGGCCTAGTAAACAACCGACGTTCCTGGTCCACGGCCCACTCCGTGCCCCCACAACGTCCGTCCGGACGAGACGGGCCAGCCCCACTCCTTCACTCCTGTTTCCTACCGTATTCGGGGGTTTTCTCCATTTAACGCGGATCGCACAGGCCACGCCAGCTGTAATTGTTCACATCCCAAGACACGGACGGACGAGGTAGATTATAGGTGCAGCTGAGCCCAAGCTCCAAATCGACGCACTCGCAAAATAAGACCCTTTCACATAATACTAAAAATGCAAGAAGTGCTAGCACAAAAATTTAGATAGATTCATTCTTGAAGTGAAGTTGAGTTTGTATAATTACAAGTCAGCCACCTGGATTCCGCAAAAACATTATCATAAAAAGGTTCGAGGAGTGGTTGTAGAAGTCTGCAACCCGGATTCTACCAGAACCATAATGATTTGAAGTGAAGTACCTACATCACAAGGTTTGTCGAGTTAAACTCGAGCCTTCACGTGCTTTGTTGAAGCCTATTTCAAGCGAGCTCGAGTGTCCTATCTGCATTGCTCAACTTAGCTCAGCTCAGCATGGCGCCACTGCCGAGTCCTCCTTCAAGTGACACCTTCAACCTTTGAGACGTTGTGTGTGGTTATGCACCTCCGCACGAGTACCTGCTACAGTGAACACTCAATAGCAGCTATGCATACGCTGTGCTTGACGAGATGCCTGCGTTGGCACTTCGTGGTTAGTTGATCGCTGAATTTTGGTCATGTTAGGTGTTAGATTAGTGTCTTTTTAGAAAGGGAATTGCTAGATGTAAGTCGCCTGAAAAAACTAATTTGGGTTAGTCGACCCTTAAGAGGCGTCGGATGTACAATGGATGGCCAGATCACCTTCTTCTACCTCCTGCCTTCTCTTTCGGTGGCACTCCCGGGACGGCCTGGCCGCACCGCCCTTCCCTGAGCCGCCCCCACAACCAGTCTTGCCGCTGCCCCCGCCCATCCCTCTAGCCCCGGGTGATGACCAGTTTTTTTCTCCAGCGAAATTGCACCACCATTGTGTTGTCGCTCCCACCACTGCCGTGCTGCGGCCCCCACCCTCCCATCAACGGTAGATAATTGATAGCTCTTGGGAGAGCTCCTTCCATCCCTCCGGTCTTCCTTCGATGAATTTTTTCGTCCTTCTCAAAATTGAATGATCTGAAAGCTAAAGTCAGTCGAGTGACATTTAGCTATTGTGTTTTAAAAAACATTGTTGAAGAACGTGAACTCATGCGTGCTTCAGTGTTGGTCAAAGATTTTCATATATGCATCCATTGAATCAGAAAGCGGGAATATTACATTAGTATGTTTGTCGCATACATTTAAAGGGGCATATTGCCTCAAGACTGTAATTCCAAATGAGTGGAAGAAAGAGATTAATGAGATAAAGCGGGGGTACTAGTACGCAACCTGCACTAATTGAATTCTTTTATGGAAAAACTTTTCATCTATTCATCAACTGTTAAGATAGTACAAAAAACACCAGAAGTAAAAATTACATCCAGATTTGTAGATCATCTAGCGACGATTACAAGCTCTGGAGCGAGCCGAAGGCGCGCCGCCGTCATCATCCCTCCATCAGGCAAACGTTGTCATAGTAGACAGTCAGGAAGTCGTTCTGCTAAGGCCACAAAGGACCAACGTACAAGAACAGCAATTGCAGTCGATGTAAGTGTAGATTGGAATGATCCAACCTCTAGACACATAAACATAGACGAACGAAAATCGGATGCATCTGAGTTGTAAATTAATCCAAAGTTTTCTTCGGATGCAACAACTTGGTCACATTGGATCGACTACTAAGCATATTGAAAATCTCAACAAATAAAATATGTTGATGATTAGGTTCTGGGTAACCTGGCCATCCCTCAGCCGGGGCGGGCTGGACAAAGCCCGACGAAGAAAAACTAGGCCCAGGCCCAGCCCGGCCATCATGCCTAAAATCAAGGCCCAACCCGACCCGCCACCATATATAAAAGCCCGCCGGTCCTCGGGCCACACCTCTTCAGTAAATCACAAATATGACGGGCCTAGGCCCGGCCCAACCTGACCTTCGGGCTTAATTTCTAGACACAGGCCCGGCCCGTGGGCAAGACCGGGCCGGGTTGCCCATGGCCAGGTATAGTTGTGAGAGATTACAGGCAAGTGCGATTTGAATGCAGCAGGTGGCACGATCGACCCAGCGCTCCAGCAAAGTTAGAATACAAAAGAGGTACGGTGGCGGGATATCATTGGCTTGCTCGATGTCGACGGGAACCCTCTTGCCACTAAGTTAGAATAGATGTCGACGGGAACACTTGCCCTATAGAATAGAAATGAGCGTTTGGAGCATGCGGGAGGAAAGAGCCGAGCGTACGTAGGAAGACGGGAGGTGTGAGCTGAGCTGTCTCATTCTTAATCTCATCCACCCCCGTTGCCCCCTGATTTTATGGAACCTACTTAAGAACGCTTCAACCCCACCCTAACTCCACAACCACTGTACGTACTAACTACGAGCAAACCACTGCTACTGTACTACTATAGTCACTAAAGAGCGAGAGCAAGCAACAGAGTTAGAGAAAGGAAGCCAAGATGTGTGGCGGCGGGATCCTTGCCGAGCTCATTCCGACCGCGCCAGCGGTGGCTTCCAGACGTCTACCAATGCCGGGCAACGTAGGAAAGCGGATGAGGGTAGAGGAGAGTGTGTTCCGCGGATCCACCAAGCCGGCGCACTACAGGGGCGTGCGGCTCCGGCCATGGGGAAAGTGGGCCGCGGAGATCCGTGACCCCATCAAGGGCGCCCGCGTCTGGCTCGGCACTTTCCCATCCGCCGAAGCCGCCGCGCTGGCCTACGACGTCGCCGCGCGCGGCTTCCGCGGCTCCAGGGCCAAGCTCAACTTCCCCTCCTCGTCCGCTCCATCGACCACTGCAGCCCCGATCGTCCACGAAGCCGCCGTGCAACTCGACATGGAGCAGCTCCGCAGCCGCAGGGCTACGAAGCGGCCCAGGGTAGAGGTGCTGTTCGACGCCTCCCTCCTCTTCGTCGACGACAAGTTTTCCTACTTTAACAGTGGCTCCTACGAGTCACTGGACGGCCTGTTCAGCGCAGACGCCGTGCAGGGCAGTGTCCCCGCGGACGAGCTGGCGATGAAGCTGTGGAACTTCGATGACGACTGCCTCGTGGACGAGTGCAGCTTGTCGTTTTAGATCTTCTTCTACTTCTACGAGGAAGCTACGAGAGCTGTGCATGTAAGCAGTGTCGATGTATGTCATGTCGTTATGAAAGATTTTGCAGAAGCTCGACTTCGAGTGTATGCGATTCCGTAATGTTCAAAAAGCAGTTAATTTTTCCTCTATGCTATACCGTCAACCGAATGTTCATAGTCACGGATCCACGGCACCATCCTCTGATGAATATCGACAGTACCGTGCCGGTGACTCAGAGAGCTCGGTTCCAACTTCCATGATGCTCGAAGGCAAATCTGTAGTCCCTTCGTCCGGAATTACTTGTTGCGAAAATATATAAAAGTGGATGTATGTAGAATTAAAATACGTCAAGATACGTTTATTTCTGCGACAAGTATTTTCGGACGGAGGGAGTACATAGTGAACACCAATGACATACTAGTACTAGTTTTGTATGATCCAGCAGGTTTTGGTTCGGACAGTGGAGCTCTTTGATCGAACTGGAGTCGGTGGTCACTTTGCTCGCCCGGCAGCAAATTCCGGTTTGACTATATTATAATATGGTAAAAGCTAGTATGGCGTTTCTGATTTCAAAGAAAAACTGGCGTTTGTTCTAGGAGGCAATATTAGTAGTGGTCATATAATTTGTGTCGGATGTTCAGTTTAATGCTAAAACTTATAAAATACAGATTTGTAGACATCTAACTTATTATGTAGTGCAAATATGGTGCTTTTCTAATGTATCCGGCGCACAACTACCTGCTAGTATCTCCCAAAAAAAATGCCTGCTAGTATGGGAGTGGCCCACGTGTCAGTGGTTGGAGTATAATTTTTCAGATAATTCAATGAATTCTTTTATGTAAAGAAAATATGAGGCAACGGGACTCAAACTGATAACGAACTGAAGGCGCGCGCACCGTGCGAACCACCTCACCGAAAGCCATTTGAAGATTCTAAAGGATAACTACCTATCAGTGCAGCCCATTTAACACGTCGGTCTGTCAGCAAAAATGGGGTATGTTCCAGCGCATTTTGCACGCCTTGTTTTTGTAGAAATTTGTATGTAAATTATTGATCTATGGATTAGAAAATTGTTTGTATAATTTAAACTAAAATAAATGTTTGAAAAATAAAAATAAATATATATTGGCCGGGCTGCTGGAGTAGCCCTGCCTGGAGCAATGAAAATCGTGAGCTAGAACTGCCAGAGACTCGGGAATGGCCTGGCAGTTCGTAGCCTCCTCGAGCTGGGGAGAAGAGAGGAGCCCGGCATACTATTTCTTGCGGAAACAAAGATGACAGTGAAGGAGCTGGAGAGATTTTGATGGTTGTTGGGGTTAACTAATATGTACGCGTGGAACCCGACTGGAAGGAGACGGGGGTGGCGTTGTTTTGGAGGAGGGGAGTGGATGTGGCGTTGAGATCATATGGTAGGAGACAATGGATGCTGATGTGTCCGAGGAGAATGTGATGGTTTGGAGGTTAACGGGTGTCTACGGAGAATCTAAAGCTGGGAGGAAGAAGAAAGGTTTTTAAGAAATGGAGGAGGACCCCCGGCCCCTGCATCTGGACGAAGCATGCAGCCACTTTATTAATTATTCACACAAGAACTTACAAAGTTATACAACAGTAAGACTAAAGGCACCGTCTAGGCAACATCTGTCGCTACTCCTATTCAATTGATGTAGGAATGCTGATAGTCTGGGCCTAATACCAAACATACCTCGTAGCCAAACTTAACATTTAAGACCTGAGGTCCCATCCAGGACGCCTGTCGGGTATGGGGCACCCACCGGTCCGGTGCACTCCTCAACCAGGACGTCTGCCGGGTATGAGGTCGCCGCAGTCACCTGCCACCAATCCATCTTCAGAGCTGTACTGTTGCATCTACCTTGCCAGATCTAGCTGCCGTCGATGCTACCACGACGCCAGACCACGTCACCCTCCTGCGTGAGTCCATCTCCGCGCATCAGACGCCGAGTCACCACGGCGCCATGCCGCCGAGATCCACCGCCATCAATGAGTGAGATGACACACCGTTCCACCAAAGATTCCTCTGGTCCCTCGATTACGTGTGTACCTCCAAGAATGAACGACACCAGAGCGCCGTCGTCTTCCGATCATCCGATCAAGGGTTTCTCCCGGAGGTACCAGAGAGTGGCCTTGAACTTCTCCACTGCGATGGCTTCGAGAAGGGAATGATGCAGATAGCGCCGCCACTGTCGGCCTTGGCAGTAGCCGAAAGGAAGTTTTCACCCAGATCTGTTTGAAGGAATCCAACTCCCGTGCACGGCCGCCGCCATCAGGCTGAGCACATGCCACCGTCGGCACCTCCACGATGCCCAGAGCCCGCGAGACTCGCCGGCACCGCGCCAGACAAGCAGGACTCGCCGCCCCCTGGCCGACTGCCACCACCGCCACACAAGCGCGGTATGAAGCAACCACCACCGCCACACCGCTAACTCAGTTTTGGGTTCGTTTTTCCGAGGCGCTGTCTGATCCCCTGGACAGCTTTTTGGTGACGTGGAGCCTGGGTTCTTTGATTGGCAAGAATGAGCAGGTGGATATGCCGTTCACTCGGGCTAACGGGGTGGCGCGATTACTTGTCAGTGTTGCTAACATTGAGTTCCTGCCGGACGTGGTGCCTTGGACTTATGAAGGTGTTCTGTATCAGTTAGACGTTGAGTATGAGGATCCTAACCTGTTCGATGATTTTGAGGATGATAATCCCATGGACACTTCTGAGGGAGGTGGTGCTCCGGGGAACCAGGATGATTCGGCTAAGGGTGATGATGATAAGGCCAAGGGGCCTTCGGGCCCGTCTGATTCCAGTGACATTGCTCCTACTCAGTCAACTGGTGCGGTTCCGACGAGCACCTTGCAGCTTGGTTCCTTGGGGCCGTTCTCTGCTCCGCCTAGGCTTCGGGCCGACCCAGCTGTTTCTGTGATTCCTGTGGTGCCTACGAGTGCGTCGAAGGCCGTTGAGTTGGGAGGTGCCGAGGGGCAGGTGGCCCTTCCCTTATCTCCTGCGACGGGAGCTTTGGTTGGAGGTGACGGGCAGGAGGCCCGGTCCTCCAAGTTGTCGTCGCCGTCGGCGCCGACGGCGGGCTCGGCGCTCCCTGCCTTGACGCCGGATGCTTGCGGAGGACTGGGCGTGCAGGAGGCCGCCGTCAGGTCGCGTCCTGCTCCGGACGCCGGCTCGGATGGCCTGGCCGTCTTACCGCCTAACTCCCCGGAGCGTCATTCGCTGGTTTCGCCTGTCTCGACTTACGGTGGGACTTCCGTGGACAGGCCGCGGAAGTTGCCATCGTCTTGTGCTGCTGCGCCGGTGGCATCGGCCCGGGGCGCCGCTATTGGGGGACGGGCAGGAGGCCTTTCCCCTAGCAGTGCTTCGTGCGAGGAGGTCATCGCCTTTGGTGGAATCCCGGATCCAGTCTCTCAGCGGGAGGCTGCAGGAGCAGCCGGACGTTGATGACATGCAGCTGAGGTGTGCTATGAGGGCGGCCAAGTTGCGTGACGTCGAGATCTCCACTGGTATGTCTGTTAATAAGTCGAATTCCATTTTGCATTTTACCAATGATGAAATTGTTCACAATGCAAATCAAATAGGAGTCTCACTTGGTAATAATGATATGGAGATATCTAGGTCGGTTAATGACATTCTTGATTTGGAAGCTGAACGAACGTTAGATATGATACGTCACATAGCTGCCGTTAAACCTAGGAATGATTCGGAGATTGATGCGCTTGCGGTTAGGGTTCTTGATGGTTTGTGTGCCGATCTTGACCTTGCGTTACCGGAGACGGAGGAGGAGGGGTTTGCCTATCCTGAGACCTCTATTCATGTAGATGAGTCCTTGGTGATTGCAGCAGAGCCTGAGTGTGTTGCCCAATCTAAAGATCGCGTTAAGCCTAAACGGACTTGGAAACGGAAGGTTTATCCAGTCTCGGCCGCGCATAGAAGTGCTAGGATCCGTACCGCTAAAAAATTTCATGATGAAATATGAGAGGCATTTTCTGGAATAGCAGAGGTCTTAAAGACTTGGCTAAAAGAAGGTTTCTAGCGGATGCTTCTCTTGAACATCATTTCGATTTTATTGCGTTGTCTGAGACTGGAAGAGGCAATTTCACTTCACAATTTCTTAGCACTTTATCTGGGGGGTTAGACTTTGACTGGCATTGCCTCCCCCCTCGAGGAAGATCCGGTGGGGTTTTACTTGGGGTCAAGTGCGAAACTTTGGAAGTTCGGAGTGTAGTTTTGGGAGAGTTTGCAGTTAAGTTTCGGGTTAGAACTACGGCAGATGGGTTTGATTGGGGTTTGGTGGCGGTTTACGGAGCCGCGCAACCAGAGCTCAAGCCAGATTTCTTGGCGGATCTGGTCCGTGTCTGCGGTAACGAGCAGCTCCCTATCTTAGTGGGGGGTGATTTCAACATTATCCGTAGAAAAGAGGAAAAGAATAATGATAATTTTGATGGCAGATGGTCGTTTATGTTCAATACCATCATCGAAAGCTTGGATCTCAGAGAGATAGAGCTCTCGGGTAGGAAATTCACTTGGGCTAACTTGTTACCGGTACCGACTTTTGAGAAGCTTGACCGTCTTTTAGCTAGTGTCGAATGGGAACAGAAGTTTCCCTTGGTAACTGTGCAGGCGTTGACACGAGGTGTCTGAGATCACACACCGTTACTAGTCGACTCGGGCGTTCAAACACATGTGGGTAACAAGAATATTTTCTCGTTTGAACTTGCATGGTTTGAAAGAGAAGGGTTCCTCGAGTTGTTAGCTCGAGAGTGGGCTAAGGACTCAGGAGGAAGGTCACCAATTGAGCAATGGCAATGCAAGATTCGTCATCTCCGAAGGTTCCTTCGGGGATGGGCTAAGCATACGCATGGGATTTATAAGGCGGAGAAGGAAAGACTTCTACTTATTCAGAACCTTGAAGTTAAAGCTGAAACTTCTATCTTAGATACCAGTGAGTTGGAAACTAAGATGGAGGCGGAGTTGCGGCTAAAAAAGCTTCTCCGCGAGGAGGAATTGAAGTGGGCGTTGCGAGCTAAGGTTCGCAAAATCGTCCAAGGCGAGGATAACACGCAATTCTTTCATATGATAGCTAATGGGAAGCATCGTAAAAAGAGAATTTTCCAATTAGAGAAAGACGAAGGTACGATAGTTGGTCAAGAAAATCTGAAAGTCTAAATTACCAACTATTATAAGCAGTTGTTTGGGCCTCCGGAAGAGAATTTTGTGTCTTTAGATGAGTCTAGGGTTGAGGATGTTCCTCAACTTGAGATTGACGAGAATGAGATTTTGACAGCTCCCTTTATGGAGAAAGAGGTGTTTGAGGCTATTGCACAAATGGAAAATAATAAGGCTCCAGGACCGGATGGGCTTCCGGCGGAGTTTTATAAAAAGTGCTGGCATTTTTTTAAGGGAGACTTGATGCCGATGTTTGAGGAGTTTTTTGAGGGGCAGATTCAGTTGTTTAAGCTGAATTTTGGAACGATAACTCTTCTTCCTAAGAAGACAGAGGCAGTTCGCATTGAGCACTTAAGGCCTATTTGTCTGCTTAATGTTAGTTTCAAAATCTTCACCAAGGTCGGGACGAACAGACTTACGCAGATTGCGCATTCTGTAGTTCATCCGTCCCAGACTGCTTTCATGCCTGATAGAAATATCCTTGAAGGGGTTGTTGTCTTGCATGAAATGCTCCATGAGATTCACTCAAAAAAACTAGATGGCGTTGTTTTTAAAGTGGATTTTGAAAAAGCATGCGACAAAGTTAAATGGCCTTTCCTTCAACAAGTTTTGCATATGAAAGGATTTGATCCGGCCTGGATAAACCAGATTGAATCCTTTACGCAAAAAGGGAGTGTAGAGATTAAAGTGAATGACGACATAGGTCACTATTTCCAGACACAAAGGGTTAAGGCAAGGAGATCCTATGTCACCGATCCTATTCAACATAGTGGTTGATATGCTGACTATTTTAATAGGACGGGCTAAGGATGCGGGGCAGGTAGGTGGCCTTTTTCCGCATCTAGTTGACGGAGGTATTTCCATCCTGCAGTATGCTGATGATACTATCATCTTTATGGAGCACGACTTGGCAAAAGCAAGAAACATGAAGCTTCTGTTATGCTTATTTGAACAATTGTCCGGGCTCAAAATTAACTTCCACAAGAGCGAATTGTTTTGTTTTGGAAGAGCTAATGATGACCAGGAGGCTTATAAACAATTGTTCGGTTGTGAATTGGGCACGTTACCATTCACGTACTTAGGTATACCCATTCATCATCGTAAGCTGACTAACAAAGAGTGAAAATGCATCGAAGATCGTTTTGAAAAGAAACTGAGTTGTTGGAAAGGGAAGCTCATGTCATACGGAGGACGATTAATTTTGATTAATTCGGTCCTTACCAGTATGCCTATGTTTCTCCTATCCTTTTTCCAGGTCCCGGTGGGTGTTAGGAAAAGGTTAGACTTCTATCGATCTCGATTCTTTTGGCAGAGTGATGAGCTTAAACAAAAGTATAGGCTTGCTAAGTGGGATATAATCTGTAGGCCGAAGGACCAAGGGGGTATAGGAATTGAAAATCTGGAAGTCAAAAACATATGTCTCCTTAGCAAGTGGCTATTTAAACTTTCGTCTGAGACAGGGGCTACTTGGGCACAGATTCTGCGTAATAAGTATCTTCATGCTAAAACCCTGGCCCAGGTGACTATGAGGCCCTCTGACTCACCTTTCTGGAAAGGCTTGATGAGAGTTAAACAACTCTTTTTCAACAAGACAAGATTCATAGTCGGGAATGGAGCTAATACGAGGTTGTGGGAGGATACGTGGCTTGGGGAGACCCCCCTTGCACTTCAATATCCTACTCTGTACAACATTGTTCAACGTAAAGATGCCTACGTTGCAACCGTTTTACAATCCACTCCCCTCAATATTAGTTTTCGGAGGACGCTAGTTGGAAATCGTTGGGAGGCCTGGCTTCATCTTGTAAGATGTTTGATGGATGTACAGCTGTCCCAGCAGCCAGATCAGCTGTATTGGAAACTTACTAAGAACGGTGTGTTCTCGGTCAAATCCATGTATCTGGACGTCATAAACTCTAGGGTCATTCCTTCCTCCCATGTACGTTTGGAAAGTAAATGTACCCTTGCGAATCAAAGTGTTTATGTGGTTTGTGCATAAACAAGTCATTTTGACTAAGGATAATCTGGCAAAACGCAACTGGGTGGGTTCTGCTAGATGTAGTTTTTGTGACCATAACGAAGATATCAAACACCTCTTTCTTGATTGTCCGTTGGCTAAGATTCTGTGACGGTCGATTCATATTGTGTTTAATATTAATCCGCCCACCTCTATCAACATGTTATTTGGAACGTGGCTTGATGGGGTTGATTCCGATACAGCGAAGCTCATTCATGTTGGCGTTTGTGCTTTATTGTGGGCAGTCTGGAACTGCTGGAATGATTTAGTTTTTAACAGATCAACAAACATTCACTTTTTGCAGGTTGTCTTCAGGGCCACGGCGTTCATCCGTATGTGGTCGCTACTCGCTCCGACGAAGGCCAGGGAGCGTTTGGTTATTGCGTCTACCCGATGGGAGATGGTAGCTCGGGATATTTTCAACTGGTTTGGATGGCGATCATGTAATAGGATAGGCATGTAGTGCTCCTATTTTATTTGCCAGCCGGTTGTGGCTTTTTGTCTTAGCTCTTTTGAGCTTTTGTTTATTTTCACACTTCGAGACTTGGAGACTTGTTGCTGGATTTTCACTTTAATAATATGAGCCGTATGCATCTTTCTGATGCAGAGGCTGGGGTATAAAACCCCTTTTCAAAAAAAGCTCTATATTGGTCTCCATGTTGTAGGGTGCAGATGTGTAGAATACGTGCCATTTCTTCTAGGATACCATGCGCTCAAGGATAAACCGAGAGATGTTGGGGTCCGAATTACTGCAGGTTCTTAACTTGCAACCATGCTTCTCTAACATTTATGACATTTTCCAGTTTTACAACGGATCAAGATCCCATTTGAAATTACTGAAAATAAACAACAGTTCTTTGGTTGGCTCATCATCGACATGATAAATTTCTCATCAACGTTTGGTCGGCTCATTAGCAGTCTCATAGCTATTATTGTTTGCTCTGTTTCCTCGTTAGCAGCACTTGTTTCACATTCTGACCAGTAGCTTGTTTGCCTGCACACAATAGCCCAAAGAAAAAACAACGGCTCCCTGAACTTAATGTCAGTGGACTGATTGAAGATAAAGCAGAAAGATAGACTATCCAGCCAGCAGGTCATCATCGTGTACTCAAAGGACCCACACACAACCACGAATTTGATCATCTTATGATTGATCCTGGATACTGCATCACTCTGAATAGGTTCCTATAACATACAGTAACAACAATCCAGCAGTCTGGAGGCTGAATGCCTCCACTGTACCAACAGTCATTTGTGTTACCGTGATACGAGAGCTGAAATAACAGTATACTATTGATGGATTTGTCAAGAAAATCATAGTTTTTCAGCGAACCAAATTAAAGAACCTACGCAACTCACCCCCAAAAGAAGAAAATGCATCCTGTGCTACTTTCAGAGAGGAGAACAGAGTATCCCAAACTCCACTAGTTGCACTACTTAAAGAATAGCCTGCCACCAATTTTACATTTCTAAATTTGTGAGTACACTTTGTGGTTGCTGCTTTCCCTGTAACTCGCTCGCTATGTAAACAGCCTTTGGGTTACCAGCTCGCAACAGAAAACGTAGCATGTACAACGACAAGCAGTTGAAGCTACTTGCAGTATTGTGTAGGCAAATTGAAACGAACTGAGCTTATTCAAGGCTTCATAAAGTCATGTTATCATAATACAAATTAATCAATACTATTTTCCTCACATCTCAGGATTACAACATGTACTATTTTCCTGACTCAGAAGTCACATCTCGGGATTACAACATGTACTATTTTCCTGACTCACATCTCGGGATTACAACATGTACTATTTTCCTGGCTACAAAGCCTTTATGGGTCTTCGCTCCCGTGCCGCTCCCTGGCGGCACCGGGGCGTCAAACCCTAGCCGCCAGAGGAGGGCGTGTTTCGTGCCTGCCCAGCCGCCGCTGCCGCCGGCGTTGGCCGCGGTGGCGGCGGGCCCCTGCCTCAAAGGGGGAGGGGCACCCGTGCGTCGTCCTGGGCGGCGGTGGTGGGACTCGGGGCGGCGGCCTCGGACACGGTCATGAAGGCGCTCTTGCCGGCGCGACTGTGAGCGGGGGCGCTCCACTTCGGCTGTGCGGGCAGCGACGGGGAGGCCGGCTGATGGGTGTCCTGCTGGCTTTCGGTGGCTTCAGGTGCATCTTGGCGTTGAGCTTTGACGAGATCTAGAAGCCTCGAATCCGGCATGGACGACCTGACGGAGGGCACAGCAGCAGGCTTTCTGTCCGTGTGTGATGGTGGGAGCGCCCTGAACTAGGCACCTTGCGGCTGCTAGTCTAATGGCCTCCTTCCGGTGGGCTCGGCCCCGGAGTGGGGTTGCGGTGAGCACATGCATCGGCGTTCGGCCGTGTGACGTGCGTCGGCTGTGATGAGGTGCTGTTGCGGATTGTCTCGAGGCTTTGTGCTGGATCGAGTGTTGCTTGACTTCTAGATCCAGGGGATCCGCATGGTGCGGCCTTGCAGGTGGTTGTGCAATCCTGATCTGGCGGTGATTGGGCTCCACGAGTGCGCCTCGGCGAAGGTGATTTGTCTTTTGTGCTCTAGCTCTGGAAATGTCGGCTCGGGTCTGTGCAAGCCTGAGGGATGACGAGCCAGAGTAGAGCTCTCTCCGGCGAGCTGGTAGTCGGTGGCGGTGTACTCCGTCATCGGTGTTGGTTCTTATTGACCAACCTGCCTACGGGGCGGTCTTGCTGTGGATTGCAGTGGCCATCGAAAGGTTTTGATGAGGTTTTTCTCTCCAAGATCCGGTGGTTGACTTCGCCGGCGAGATGCAATCTATGGATGGTGGCTTGATGCAGAGGAATGGTTGTGCAGCGGCAGTGGTGCATGTAGCTGCTGGGATCGTGGAAAAGTGGTGGGGTCAACACACGTGTTACTTTGATGGTGTTGCTATTTGAGCAACCGGTCTCGAGCTCCGGGGTGAAAACCTAGGTCTGTCCAAGTTGGCTATACTTAGCAATGACGATGTTTCTACGTCGTTACCTTGTTGAAGGCATTGCTCGGATATGCTCGGACTGTTCTTCAGGGTGAAAACCTAGATTCTAACCGTGGATGGTGGATCCGGTGATAACGGCGCTTAAGCGTCACTCCCTTCCTGAAGGCGTTGCTGTTGAAGAACATCGTTGTCTGTGTGATGTCAAAAACAGTTGGTGCGGATATGGTCATTATTGTAGCTTGCCAATTGTAGATCAGATCGCTTTGGGTTTTTCTTTTTTCCTTGCCTGCGCATAGCTTTGGTCCTAAATGACTTTGCTATTGCCGGCGTGTTTTTGTGTGCGTGTGTTGGTGTTGGCTGTGTGCATCCTAGCTATGCAGAGGCCGGGTGTGTGCTCATTGTGTTTGTATCCCCTTGATGCTTCATTTTGAGACAATAAAATTCACCCTTTATCAAAAAAAATATATCAAGTGTGACGATAGAACCGAGCTCTAGCTTCATATGGAGTTCAGGGCGACAGATGCAAAACTATATACCATCACAGTAACCGGGGATTTGCATGGCCAACTCACTAGCCGTAGGCAGCCTTAGTTTACTTGATTCCACCTGCACGGATTTGGTCATGATAGAGAACATGAGATTCCAATTGTTTCCATGAAAAAACCAAGAGTACTCAAAACTAGAAGAAGTTGTAGTAGCAGGCATACATATATCCTTGCATCATTTGTCCCATTCATTGCGCCCTATTCCTCTTCTTCCACCAATCGACCCTGGCAAGAGAAACGAAACAGTGGGGAATATATTTAGCTATCCTATATACTCACGAAAATAATATGCATGGAACCGACAAAGATTACATTAAGGAATAATATTATTATTAGCTAGATTGAGAGAGAGAGACCAAAGTATTATCTTTTTTTTAGAAGAGGATGACCCCCGGCCTCTGCATCTGGGCAATGCATACGGCCACTTTATTAATTAATCTCACAAGACCTTACAAAGTCATACAACAATAAGACTAAAGCCGCCGTCTAAGCAACAAACTGTCGCTACACCTATCCAGTTGATGAAAAGGCACAGATAGCCTGGGCCTAATACCAAACAGATATCGCAAAGCATAACATCTAAGACCTGAGACCCCAACCTAGCCACTTTCTGCGGCATACATTGGTCCGGCGTGCTCTCAGAGGCCGCCGCCGCCAACTGCCACTGCTTCATCTTCAGAACTGTACTGATGCATCAACCTTGCTCGGTCTAGCTATCGTCGACGTCATCATGGCGCCCAACGGCACCTCCTCCCTGCGCGCAAACAGCTGAGCACGTCGCGGTCGCCACTGATACACCTCAGCGCCATGCTGCCAAGTATCACCAGCCGACACAACTTGTAGTCCTTGGAAGATCTGTCGTGCGTAGCACCTGCCGACCAGGCATGACAAAGCGTAGCACCTGTCGGTCAGGCAAAACTTGACATCTCCACCGAAGCTCCGTGCAAGGCGAAGCCGCTCCACCTCCTGCCTCTGACTTCCAGCGCTGCTCCACAAACGATGCTCCCAAGAGAGAACGACACCGCAGTGCCACCATCGTTCGATCTGGAACAAAAGATCCTAGGGTTTTCCGCGGAGCAGCACGAGTGGGTCGACAGTAGTTACACGACGATGCCTCGGCGAGAAAACGCCGCCATCGCCTGCCGTCGGCTCGGTTTTCACCGGCAACCATGTCTCCCCTACTCGCAGCCGGGACTAGATGATGGATCTCGAGATCCGATCACCAAGCCTCTGGTTGGCCATCACTGGAAGATGATGACCACCACGTCCACCAGCGTCACCACGTCGGGCCCGCGTCGCCGCCAGCACCCCCATGGTGCCTAGAGGCCGACAAGCCCCGACGAACACCACGCCTCGCCAGCCACCATGGCCCAGACCCAAGCACCACCAGATCCAGATCGGATCGGGGTCAAGGGCCCCAAGCCACAGCCGCCGCGGAGGCAGCACCACCGGACGGTGCCCTGCCCTCCACCTCGCCGTAGGACTGAGTCATCGCCGGAGCTCTTCCGCGCCACGCCGCCAAGCCGCCGTCGGAAGAACTCGCGTCGCCGCCAGGGGAGAGAGAGAGACGCGCCAGGGAGAGGCCCCGCCGCCGCCGACACAGCTTGGGCTTTGCTCGGCTGTGTCCCTCGGCGGCGTGGAGGGGGCCGGCGGTGGAGGGATCTAGGGTTCCCAAGAGTCGCCTCAGAGAGGGACGCGGGGGACGAGCCTCAAAGTATTACCCGATGAATATTTGTCTGTATATTGCAGGATTCAGATGTGTAGATCACGTGCCATTTCTTCTCATTTTCTCCATCACGTGCATTTTTTTAGAAAAGGAGACATCCCCGGCCTCTGCATCAGAATGATGCATACGGCCACCTTTATTAGCGAATAAAAAAGGTTCAACAATAGTCTTAAAGTCTCAATCAAAAGCTGCTCACAAAGAGCTATGGAACCAAAATAAAAGCCACAACCGGCTGGCAAAAGAGAGATAGGAAAACTAATTTCCTATCCTATTACATGACCAACATCCAAACCGGCTGAAAATATCCCGTGCTACCATCTCCATCACGTGCATAAGCCTCAACTTGCTTGATATGACTGAACTTGTCCCACTCGGAGCTAGATTCACCCTCAGCCATGGAAGTGAGTCCTGCTAGGTTGCAGGTCAGTAGAAAATTGATTTTCCCTGATAGACAGGAAGTCTCCGGAGTGCATCCATGTCCTTTAGTGTCTTGAGCTTTCTGCAGTAACTGATTTCAAGCTTTTGTAATTTTGGAAGATTGAAGATCATGGCCAATTCGAGCTCAACTACAAAAGCAAAGTTCTCTAGGGAGTTGAGACATTGGACACTCCATATTGCTAGCTTCTTCAATGCCATTGCATGGAACATAAGTCCTGGAGGTATACGACCCAGTTTGCAAGAACTGATAAGAAGTTCCTCCAATAAGGGCATAGCTTTCACTTCCGTCTCCCAAATCCACTCCTCATCAATATTCCTCCATTCCGTGAAAATCCAACTTATAGAGTTTGGGAAACGCAGCCAACTGAGATGAAGGAATCCAACTTCTGGAGTTTGGGAATCATCCCGCTCTCTCTAAATCCAGAATGGTAAGCCAGGCAAGGGCACCTCCTTTAAAAAAAAAGCTTAATCCCGTAGCACAGTTCATCTGCTTGCAAAATAGAATCCCTCTTTGCATCTAACGCAATAATTATAATAAACTTAAGTGAAAAGATCTAGATCGTACCGCAGCACTAAAACATATATACAGAGTTTGTGCTAAATGTGAATGCTTACTGCATACTGAAGTATATATAGAGCTAATAAAGGGACAACTACAAGTAAAAAAAAAAAAGATGCCATCTCGATGAGCGGGGCTGGCATGAATAACACTTGCTCAGCCACCCCGATGCCATCCATGCATAGAATCCTCCCACTCTCTCTCTTCTCCTACCACCCTGTTCATTCCACCGGCGTCGGGGATGCGTTTTCGTTCAACATATTTACTGCCTGTGTTCCCAACGCATCACGTTTCTATTACAACATCAGTGTGCCAACCAGATCCTTCTCTCCACCTCCACGTAGCTAGCTAACAGCTCATTCACATCCAACCAAACTGAAACAACTATAAGAAGAGATGGATTTTCAAATCAAAAGTTTTAAGTGATGACCTGCTATATGTAGGCTACTGGGTTGTGTGTGTGTGTGTGTGTGCACGTTCGCAACTTCAGCTGTATGCCACCAGGCACCTAGTGATGGAGTATTTATCCTGCGGCTATCATATTGTAAAGTGACATGTCATACAAATGCTGAATTTTGCCCTTTAGACCAAGAACTAGTTAGTACAATGGCCCGCGCATGTGCGCAAGGGGACAACATCTTTAATGTGACTTAGATGCTGGTGGGGAAATTAACTGTATAATGTACGACTGAGCCTGCCGAGTGCCGGTGATGGCGGGATTCATTTCTATCATGCTTGCTATGAAGCGGAATGGTGACTGGTTATGGCACTTTTTTTTGACGCGTCTGGTTATGGCACTTGAGGGTGAATCTGCTCTTCTTGTGTTATTATGTTGTCAAATCAAGTGTTATTTAAGCAGTTGTGGCTCTTAATTTCTCCATGTTATTTTCTGCAACGAAATTGCATGATTAATGCACTCTTCATCCGTTCAAGACGAGCTGAGCAGCATATTAGAGGAAGAGTCAAAGCCTACCACCTCCGAAATAGCAGCTCCTCATCAATATCTGATGGATTGATGGATTGATTACATTTGCAGCTATTGGTGCAGCAGTAGGTGAAGTTTCAGCGAAGCCATTGAGAGAGAAAAAGATTCAGAGACGCTTGAGAAGGATAGATGACTTGTGTATTTGTGTCTGAGATGACCTGTGTGTATTTTTGAGTGTAAATGGCACTAGCGGTTAGAGAACTTGTGTCGTGGGTACACTTTAGTCATGGTACTTCCAAACCAAAAAAACCCGTCACAGAACTTGCGTTGCAGCTGCAGTTAGGTCACATAGGCCATCTGAACCGAACCGGGCAACCGGCCATAGATTCAAATGGCCCGCGAAATAGCCGCGATAGCTGCGCTATAGCTGCCCTGGAGTCTCGCCGCTACGCTATGGCTGCTGCCGCGAAAACCTCAACATATCCCTCTAAATGGCTCAAAAATTAGCAAAACCGTCCAGAAATCATCCCTCCCACCAGAAAATTTTCCGCTATTTGTCGCGATTGCCCGCTATGGCGGCCGCTATAGCTGCTGGGAGAGGCCACCGCTATATCGTTTCTCCCGCGATTTTAATCTATGGAACCGGCCAGTAGCCAGGTTTTCTCCGTTTTGTAATTTTGTGGAAATGACCTTAATGTTTTCCGTATTGCAAATTGACCCCTCACACTACCGGACTCGCGGTCTATGCCTACGGCCACGGGCCATCGGCATAGGCCCCTAAGCCGTCGGCATAGAACTATGCCTACAGTTGCCGTCGGCATAGGCCCGTCGGCGTAGATGTCGTCAGCGTAGTCTTGTCAGACCGTCGGCATAGTATAGCCGTCGGCATAGGGGCCTATGCCGACGGCCTGACGTCAGCCGTCGGCATAGTATAGCCGTCGGCAGTGTTTTTCGTCTGACGGCAACGGACGGCGCCGTCAAAAGCGCTGACGAATCACGCAATGCCACGTCGCAGAGCTATGCCGACGGCAACGCCGTCGGCATACCTCTGCCACGTGGCAACCCCTGGTACTCCTGGTGGCAGGGCTATGCCTACAGCAAAGCCGTAGGCATAGATGAATCTATGCTGACGGCTTTGCCGTAGGCATATCTATGCCGCCTGTCATCTCCTGGTTCCTCCTAGCAGCAGGGCTATGCCTACGGCAAAGCCGTCGGCATAGATTTTCAGCTATGCCTACGGCTTTGCTGTAGGCATAAAAGTCTATATTCGTAATAAATAAGACAAGTGATATTGCAAAAACTGAACAAAAGAAACTATATTCATAATAAATGAAGCATTGCAATTATTTGGCCTGAATAATAAACAATAGACTTTATTAATATGAATGTCAACTACAAGCATTCAGGAATTACACTTAGAGGAAAAGGAAATAAAAGAAGAAAGGAAAAGTCCTAAACTAAACCTATACTAAACTATCTACTTCATCTTCTGCTTCTTTCTTCTAGTTCATCAACCTGCAAAACAAGAAACAACAAATAGGAAAAACTTGATTAAGGTTAAAATGTAGCATTCCCCTTATGGAAATGCCTTTGCTGTAGGTGCTAGCACTTAGGAGTTTGGAAACATTAGTCAAACCCCAATCAGATTAAGTTGATAAAAGAAACATTAGAAGAGAGCCAACACTGCATAAATGGAGCCAATGGAACAGTAACCAGCAAGGCCAAAAGGAATAGGTTCAATTGGCAGTAAAGAATAACCCAATAGAGAAGTAAAGCCAGCAAAGTATAGATCAAAGCTAAACCCAAAGATCAACTCAAATTAGCACTAACTCCATGATTAGGGGATCCCTCGATTAAGCTTGGGTTAGTTTTCAGATGAAATCCAACTAACCCACTACTAACCAACTAACCCAGAGGTAGGGTCTGAAGTAGGGATTGTCCTCAGGCAACCTAGTAGCGCTAGGACTATTGCATCATTGGATCAAGTAGTGCAGCATCTGCTGTTAAGTAATGGTGAGAGCCTCAGGACACCATCATTGGCATGGCAAGATTAAGGAGCACCTGTTCTTATCAGTGAGAGTATGAGAGAGAGAAAGAAAGTGAAGAGACCAGTGTAGCATCTGTTCAAATCAAATTTAAGAGAGGGAATTGGCAAGGAAAGATACAGTCCATAACCTGCAAGAATAAATAGGCCATTGATAGCACATTTACTAAACATCTGCCGTAAGCAGAAGTGCAGAACACATACACCCACTTACACATGGGTACTATTCTGTATATAGGTACTAAACCATACAAGAAATACCAATACATGGTATTTAGATAAAGACTAGTATATATCAAACACACATACCAGCTTGAAAGAGAAACTATAATTTTATACCACTACAGGAGCAAATCATGAACAACACAGAGTAATTGCAGTAAAGAGATGAATCAGTATATGTTGATCAATAAGAAAGTTACAGCTATATACAAATGAAGGACTATATCCTTTATAAGATAACAAAGAAACAGTAGCACTTGTACATATGAATAAATAGAACCAGCAGCCAACTAATAAAGAAACTAGCATGTGCTATAGGACAGGAACAATAACATCTATAAGACCAAGATAATTGCAGTGATAGACCAACAGTAGCATAGAATTTCTTGTAATCAGTCCATAGACATGAACTAGAACTAGAATATGAACATGTGAAGCAGCAGGAGCATAAGTAGACCAAAGTCCACATTGCCAAATCCATAAAGATAGCACAATAATCAATTGAGCTAATAACAGGTGAGCCAACCTTCACCAAGCACTAACAGGACACGCGGAGCAGCATCAAATCGACCATGACATGCCCGAAGAGAGTAGTACGAGCAGGGGAGCAGAGGGATTGAGGAGCTTACCATAAGAAACGCCACCACCATGGTTGCGGTGTGGCCAAATCACCGCCGTCGCACGGTGGCAGGCGATAAGGTAGTCGAGGCTGACGGATCTGGGGCAGTAGCACCACAGGCAAAACCCAGGAGGCGCTGGTGCACAAGGAGGCATGGGAGGTGGCGCAGGCGACTAGATCCACGAGCAAGAGCACGCCGACGACAAACCTCTCCCCACCACCGAAACCCTAGAGAGGGAGAACCGATGGGGGCGACCACAGGCGGCAGGGAGAAGCGAATCGAATGAGTGGAGGAGGTAGAGCGGCTCAACGGGGAGCCCTGGGTAGCTAGCTCAGCGACAGAGCTCGCCGGAGTAGGCTGGAATCGGCCGGCGACCGAGGCGGCGATGTGAGGAGACGAAAGAGAGAAGGGGATCGAGAGATAGGGGCTCGGGATCGAGAGAGAGGGGCTTGGATCGAGAGAGAGGGGCTCGGGAGCTCGCCGGTGCCTGACCCGCCGCCCGCTGGCCTCGCCTTTGCTGGAGGTGAGGTGGCGGCCGAAACCCTAGCTAGCACGGGGGACAATGGAGGGCGGGAGCGCCGATTCTGGACGGAGGGGAAGGAGGCGTGGTGCTTGGGGAGCTCGGGGGAGTGCTTCCCGTCGCCGGAGCTCACCGGAATAGGCCGACGTGGGTGGTGGCGGCGGCGAGGGAGAGGGGTTCGTGGGGGAGAGAGGAGCGAGGAGCGAGGTCGCGAGACAGAGAGGGAGGAGGCGTTCGGTGGAGTTGGGTGGGCTCTATCTCGTGGGCTCTTTTTTTTCTCCTTTTCTCTAGATGGATGGATGGATGGTTGGATGGATGTGGGGTGGAGAGCTAGATGGATGGATATGCGCCACGTCATCGATCCGTGGCACAAACGTTTCCACCAATAGGAATCAAGCTCATGCAATTGTGTTCTCCCTTTTGTTTTTCTTCTAAATTTTTTTACTCTCTTGGACCGCTGAAGGAGGGCAAGTGCTAACCGCGTCCACGCCGGTGAAGGGTCTGGCGTCCTCTGGCCTCGCCGCCATCGGAGCAGCGCTAGAGGTGGAGGCCATCGAAACCCTAGCCACGAGGTAGGGTTGTGGGTGGACGGAAGGAGCGGATCCTCATGCATGGATGGACGCGGCAGGACGAGGTCCGGCGGACCCGGCTGCCGGTGATCTGTGAGGGAAGAGGAGGATCACAGCGGCATGCCAGATCCAGCCACTTGTAAACTGCACCATCTTCGAGTTAGTATCTGGCTATCGAGAGGGAACGTGTCCGGTTTATGAAGGAAGTGTGTTGCCCGTTGCTCCGTTGACCTCGAAACTTCTCGTTCTCTCAAAGGGGGGCATTTCATGACACGTTCCTGGGCATGGCATTTTTTGGGACCGCCTGGAATATTTGAGACATTTACTGCATCCGTAGGGCTTCAATGTGGAAAAATGCAGATCTGCACGGTGGCCACCTGAAATGATGTCAATAAGTGGTTTGTAAATCATATATGATGTCTTTGCAGTATGCGTAGGCCTAGTGCAACGAAAGGAGGAGGAGCCATACCACTGGGGGGCGAATGTACCTCGGCGGCATGTCGGATCTAGCCGTAAAAATCCACGAAAAATCATAGGATGCCGGAAATCCTCGGGACCTGGCACGGTGTCGTCATATGGCCCTTGTAAGGTGTGGTAAAAATTTGAGCGTGTTTCGCAGAAGTCTGACCGGCGGCCACTTGTAAACCGCACCATCTTTGGGTTAGTATCTTGCTATAGAGAGATAATGTTTCGGTTTGTGAAAGAACTGCGCTGCCCGTTGCTCCGTTGTCCTCAAAAATTTTCATGCTCTCAAAGGGGGCCATTTCATGAAACGTGCCAGGATATGGCATTTTTCGGGCACGCCTGGAATATTTGAGACATTTACTGCATCCGTAGGGTTTCAATGCGGGAAATCACATATCTGCACAGCGGCCACCTGAAATGATGTCCAAAAGTGGTTTGTAAAATCATATATGATGTCTTTGCAGTATGCGTCGGCCTAGTGCAACCAAAGGAGGAGCAACCCCACCACGGGGAGGGGCGAATGTACCTCGACGAGATGTCAGATCTAGCCGTAAAAATCCACGAAAAATCATACGATGTCGGAAATCCTTGGGACCTGGCAAGGTGTCGTCATATGGCCCTTGTAAGGTGTGGTAAAATTTGAGCGCGTTTCGCAGAAGTCTGACCGGCGGCCACTTGGAAACTGCACCATCTTCGAGTTAGTATCTTGCTATAGAGAGAGAATGTTTCGGTTTGTGAAGGAACTGCGCTGCCTGTTGCTCCGTTGACCTCAAAAATTCTCATGCTCTCAAAGGGGGCCATTTTATGACACGTGCCAGGACATGGCATTTTTCGGGCCCGCCTGGATTATTTGATAAATTTACTGCATCCGTAGGGTTTCAATGCGGGGAATTGCAGATCTGCATGACGGCCACCTGAAATGATGTCCAGAAGTGGTTTGTAAAATCATATATGATGTCTTTGCAGCATGCATAGGCCTAGTGCAACCAAAGAAGGAGGAGCCCCACAACTGGGGGGCGAATGTACCTTGGTGGCATGCCAGATCAAGCCGTAAAAATCTGTGGAAAATCATACGATGCCGGAAATCCCCGGGACCGGGCACAGTGTCTTCATATGCCCCTTGTAGGGTGTGGTAAAAGTTTGAGCGCGTTTCGCAAAAGCCTGACCGGAGACCGCTTGTAAACTGCAGCATCTCCGAGTTAGTATCTAGCTATCGAGAGAGAGCGTGTCTGGTCTGTGAATGAAATGCGTTGCCCGTTTCTCCATTGGCTATTTCAACCCTCCATCGCACTTGTATACATATATTAAGACACAATGCAAGTTTGGGTACCATTGATACCCCCAAGGCCCCCGACCGACCTAATCCTAGCCCGGTTGACCCGAAGATCTAGGCCTTTGACTTTCACCGAACGGCCTTTGACCAACGTACTTTTCCACCTGGTTGTGATAGGTCAGCCCATGGGAACATTTCAAAACAAGGTCTGGGCCCAACACACCAGCGGACCCCCCTCGTGTCGACCCGATGCGGCCATTCCCCCCCCCCCCTGCAAGTGTCGGCGGCAGCGCCTTCCGTGAAGGGGGTCACACTCCGGAGCCGCGTGTTGTTTGTTTGCACCTGACAGCACACTTCCAGACATGTAAGAGGACCTGGCGCAAGATTTGATGGCATAGCTAGCCCCCAAAGGCCCCCGCCACACTCGTAGACATGCGAAGAACAATCCATGGTGGGGGATTTTTTCACATACTCCTGCATCTTACAAAAATATAAGAAATTGCCACACATATTATATCATATGTGTCTGCACCGTGTAAAAATCTCATGAATTGATTACGCTTCAAGTGTTCAGGAATATTCATGCAACGCCAAAACCGCAGAAGGATTACTTCGATTGCATCGCCGTTCATGAGGGCAAACCTCACACTGGAGCCGCGTATTGCCTCTTTAGACATGGCACTACATCTTTCGACATGTATGAGGACTCGGCGCGATGCTCTGGTGGCATTGTCCCCCACCAAGGCCCCCGGTCAGCCGAACCCTGGACAAGTTGACCCGGAAATCTACGCCTTTGACTTTCACCGGACGATCTTTGACCAATGGATGTTTTCACCTGGTTGTGATAGGTCGGTCCATAGGAACACTTGAGAACAAGGTCTGGGACAAACCCACCATAAGATTCCCTTCGTGTCAACCCGACATGGCCGTTTCCTCCCTCCAAGTGACAACGGCATCGGCGTCCATGAAGGGTCACACTCCTGAGCCAGTTGCCTTTGCACTCGCCACCGCAATCCTTGAAACAGTCTGATGAAGCAAACATGATTTAAGTATGTTCAAATTTGAAACATAGTATAGCACATAATCCTTTCAAGATTCTGATAAAAAACCATATGAATTTTGTCAAAATCAATCCAAGTATCAATTACTTATGATTTTAATAAAGCAGAAGGACCTATATGCAAAAGTACAGGAGGCCACATTTCTAACATACTCAAAAACAAAAACAAACTGGATATTCATAATCTATGGAAAATTCTACCCTAAATCGATGTATAATTTGTGTATGTTTAAGTTTAGATAAGTTAGATTTAAATTAAACAAAATTTAACTTACAAAATAAAAATAATTTAAAATAAAAACAAATAATATCTATGCCTACAGCCATGCCGTAGGCATAGTTCTCGGCCAGGGGCTGCCAGGAGGTGCCACGTGGCGGGGCTATGCCTACGGCAAGGCCATAGGCATAGATGGAAAACTATGCCTACGGCTTTGCCGTCGGCATAGATCTGCCACGTGGCAGCTCCTAGTTTTTTTTTCTTTTTTCTTTTTTTTTTCGAAAAGGGGATCTCCCCGGCCTCTGCAGCTCCTAGTAAAAAAATATAGATAATATCTATGCTGACGGCCGCCGTCAGGGCCGTCGGCATAGATTTGACGGCGTCAGTTCGCCGTTTGTCCCTGGGCCACCAGGGCCACATCTATGCCGACAGCCTAACTATGCCTACGACCACCGTAGGCATAGATCGATATATGCCAACGGCCTAACTATGCCTACGGCTGCCGTAGGCATAGATGGAGGTATGCCGACGGCTTCTCTATGCCGACGGCTTTTCCCAGGCCGTCTGCGTAGCTCGAGTTATGCCGACGGCCCCGACAAAAAGCCGTCGGCATAGATAAGGCCGTAGGCATATAGGGTTATTCCGGTAGTGTCAAAGCGTAGATTGGCCTCCATCTGCGCTCAAATCCTCCTGATCTGGCTGTAAAACTGCACCGCTAAGTCCGTGTTTGCATTGTCGTTTTCATTCCAAATACACTTGTAAAGAATACAAGCCTCCGCCCGTTGTTTTCGTTTCCGCCTGGAAACAGCACTCGGTCGGTAAATTACACCCGTACAGAAAATACACCCGCATTTCAATACATCCATTCCAACCGCAACCTAAGTGGTAGATAGATTCAAAGTGGCTGCAACATCTCATACCAAGTTGGTCATCACTGCCATGGGGAGACATTTGGGCCGCTACATGCCTTGATAGTGGCGCTTCTCTCGAAGTTTAACGTCATGGATCTCCGCATCTCCAATTTGAGCAAGCAGAATGAGTCAACGCAGGATGATGAAATCCGCCACAGGCACCGGTTGGTTCCACAGTCACCGGTGGCCGCACAGAGACAGAAACAAGATTACGAACTCGCCGCCGGGTGCACTCGTACGGTCAGGGAACCAAACCCACCGGTGGAGCAAGTTCAGGCGCAAATGCACCACCACGACAGGCTTCAGTTCAGCGTAAGCTAGCACATGATTTTGGTCTTAATCGACAGTTAAGAGATTTGGTCGCAGTAATGGGATGTGTTTTCATGGCGGAGATAAGTAAGGCAAGGATCATCAATGTAAGAAGCTGTTGAATTATTAACTGAATCGGTTGAAGCAGAGTGTTTTCAGTTAACCTTACATGCATTTTCTGGTGCCGTATCTGGTGAAATAATCAAACTGCAAACATTAGTGGGGGATCAGATGATGCTCACACTGATTGACTCTGCCACCCACTGGGAGATGGTAGCACGGGTTATATTCAACCGGTTCGGATGGCGGTCGCATAATAGGATAGGAGTCTAGAGAGCTTATCCTTTATTTCGTCTTACCGGTTGTAATTTTGAGAGTATATTTTTTTTTCTTTTGCTCCGTCTGCGAGCTGTAATATCGGGACGACTTTGTGATACTTTTGTGGCTTTTTAATAAGATGGCTGCATGCATCATCATGATGCAGAGGCCGGGGGTACACCTCCATTTCCAAAAAAAGTAGTCAGTTCGAGATGGTGTTCCGGTAACTCTGAAGGGCATTTGTGCACCTGAACACGTGATACTTCAGAACATATCCATGGAACAACTGAATCAGACATTAGTGGGCAATGCCATCAGGGTAATGACCATTGTCAGACATTAATGCCGTGGAATAACTGAATCACACACGTGTTGCATTTTGTTTTGTTAGAGGATAGCATATAATATATGATAAAGGGTAGCTCTGAAATTTAGGTAGAACCTGCCAAAAGAAAGATTGTGCCTTTCTTTTCTTCAATAGCCGGCAACATACATGGGGTAAACAAAGGGGTCGAGCAAGACTGGGAATTGCTCATAAGAATAGGGGTACTGAATAATTCATCATATCAAGAGTACAATGCGTTTAGTTAACTACATTGTACGCTCTGATTACATTTTGTTTGGGGGGGCTGAATAATTCATCATATCAAGATTACAACATTGGTACAATGCGTTTACCCACGGATTTGACCATATTTAGCCAGGATCTCACCATCATTTGTTTGGTCCTGTATACATCACTCTGAATTCCTATCACATACAGTACAATTCACTCTGAATAAACTCCACTTATTATTACAGTCATTTGTGTTGTTGCAGAACAAATTAAAAGCTGAAATAGCACTACAGTATTTGTTGATCTATCCAAAAACAACATAGTTTTTCAGAGATTGAACGCAAGACACCTGCGGAAAAGAAAAAGAAAAAGAAAAACGCAGCTGCTTCATAGAACCTGCAACCTGAGCTGCTTTCAAAGAGGAGAGCAGAGTAGCCTAAACTCCATTAGTTGCTTGCATTGCACAAAGGACAGCCTTGCCACGCTAGATTGTCCGCCATGAAGTGTTAGTGATTGATCAAAAGAGAACAAAATTGGTGATGAAATTATATGCTTACTAGTTATAAGTTGTTATACGAGATCCATATAGTCGAACATACTACTTCCGAATCTTGAAAGGAAGAAATGCTGGTGCAATATCTAAATGATGCTATTTAAGTAAGGTTTCTATTTCGTGAATAAAAAATCGTCGATAATGGATAAAAAGTTTATGTAAAGGTGCCAAACATGAATAATCTATATGGATAAGCTGTTCTATGACTTCAACATGGCGGTCGAGACTACTCTCGAAGAATGGAATGATGGAAAGACTGTTATAATGTGTCTAATGTCCTATTTAAATGAGTTATAAGTTTCGAAGGAGGAGAAAATGTAAAGTAATAAATCAAAATGTTATAAAAAACTACTGAAAATAATGTGAGTCCTACATATATGAGTTGTTGTAGGATTTTCAAATGGCGGCATAGAAAACTTCGAAACAATAAACGAAGCAAGGCTTCTATCACTTGTCGATAATGCTATTTAAACAAGTATTCAGTTTCGCAAAAATAGAAGATCTACCATGATGGGTCAAAACGGTTAATAATGTACCAAATTATCATATTTCTATAGGTAAGTTGCTATCTGAGATGCATATTGATGCATGGACTAACATCGAAGCATGAAATGGTGGAAACGATTTCGGGAGATGTCGTTGACGCTTAATTAATAAGTTTTCAGTTTTGAACGAAGTGAAAATCTATAGTGATTGATCAAAAGGGAACAAAATTGGTGATGAAATTATATGCTTAGTAGTTATAAGTTATTATACGAGATCCATATAGTCGAATATACAACTTCCGAAGCTTAAAAGTAAGAAATGCTGGTGGAATGTCTACGTGATGCTATTTAAGTAAGTTTTCTGTTTAGCGAATAAAAAATCATCGGTAACGGATCAAAAGTTTATGTAACGTGTCAAACATGAATAATCTATGTGGATAAGCTGTTCTATGACTTCCACATGGCGGTCGAGACAACTCTCGAAGAATGAAATGATGGAAAGGCCGTTATAATGTGTCTAATGTCCTACTTAAATGAGTTCTAAGTTTTGAAGGAGGAGAAAATATAAAATAATAAATCAAAATGTTATAAAAAACTACTGAAAATAATGTGACTCCTACATATATAAGTTGTTATAGGATTTTCAAATGGCGGAATAGACTACTTCGAAACAAGAAACGAAGTAAGGCTTCTATCACTTGTCGATAATGCTATTTAAACAAGTTTTCAGTTTCGTAAAAATAGAAAATGTACCATGATGGGTCAAAACGGTTAATAATGTACAAAATTATCAGATTTCTATAGGTAAGTTGCTATCTGAGGTGCATAT
This sequence comes from Triticum urartu, assembly GCF_056163025.1. Taxonomy (NCBI): domain Eukaryota; kingdom Viridiplantae; phylum Streptophyta; class Magnoliopsida; order Poales; family Poaceae; genus Triticum; species Triticum urartu. The sequence goes on along the minus strand of NC_141876.1, from coordinate 3,956,756 downwards.
AGATGCATGGACTACCCTCGAATTATGAAATGGTGGAAACGATTTCGGAAGATGTCGATGACGCTTAATTAATAAGTTTTCAGTTTTGAACGAAGTGAAAATCTATAGTGATGGATCAAAAGGGAACAATATTGGTGATGAAATTATATGCTTAGTAGTTATAAGTTGTTATACGAGATCCATATGGTCGAATATACAACTTCCGAAGCTTGAAAGGAAGAAATGCTGGTGCAATGTCTAAATGATGTTATTTAAGTAATTTTTCTGTTTCTCGAATAAAAAATCATCGATAACGGATCAAAAGTTTATGTAAAGGTGCCAAACATGAATAATCTATATGGATAAGCTGTTCTATGACTTCCACATGGCGGTCGAGACTACTCTCGAAGAATGGAATAATGAAAGACTGTTATAATGTGTCTAATGTCCTATTTAAATGAGTTCTAAGTTTCGAAGGAGGAAAAAATATAAAGTAATAAATCAAAATGTTATAAAAAACTACTGAAAATAATGTGACTCCTACATATATAAGGTGTTGTAGGTTTTTCAAATGGCGGCATAGACAACTTCGAAACAAGAAACGAAGCAAGGCTTCTATCACTTGTCGATAATGCTATTTAAACAAGTTTTCTGTTTCGCAAAAATAAAAAATCTACCATGATGGGTCAAAACGGTTAATAATGTACCAAATTATCAGATTTCCATATGTAAGTTGCTATCTGAGGTGCATATAGATGCATGGACTACCCTCGAAGCATGAAATGGTGGAAACGATTTCGGGAGATGTCGATGACGCTTAATTAATAAGTTTTCAGTTTTGAACGAAGTGAAAATCTATAGTGATTGATCAAAAGAGAACAAAATTGGTGATGAAATTATATGCTTACTAGTTATAAGTTGTTATACGAGATCCATATGGTCGAACATACTACTTCCGAAGCTTGAAAGGAAAAATGCTGGTGCAATGTCTAAATGATGCTATTTAAGTAAGTTTTCTGTTTGGCGTATAAAAAATCATCGGTAACGGATCAAAAGTTCATGTAAAGGTGCCAAAAATGAATAATCTATGTGGATAAGCTGTTTTATGACTTCCACATGGCGGTCGAGACTACTCTCGAAGAATGGAATGATGAAAAGGCTGTTATAATGTGTCTAATGTTCTATTTAAATGAGTTCTAAGTTTCGAAGGAGGAGAAAATATAAAGTAATAAATCAAAATGTTATAAAAAACTACTGAAAATAATGTGACTCCTATATATAAGTTGTTGTAGGATTTTTAAATGACGGCGTAGACAACTTCGAAACAATAAACGAAGCAAGGCTTCTATCACTTGTCGATAATGCTATTTAAACAAGTTTTCAGTTTCGCAAAAATAGAAAATCTACCATGATGGGTCAAAACGGTTAATAATGTACCAAATTATCAGATTTCTATAGGTAAGTTGCTATCTGAGGTGCATATAGATGCATGGACTAACCTCAAAGCATGAAATGGTTGAAACGATTTCGGGAGATGTTGTTGACGCTTAATTAATAAGTTTTCAGTTTTGAACGAAGTGAAAATCTATAGTGATGGATCAAAAGGGAACAAAATTGGTGATCAAATTATATGCTTAGTAGTTATAAGTTGTTATACGAGATCCATATGGTCGAACATACAACTTCCGAAGCTTGAAAGTAAGAAATGCTGGTGGAATGTCTAAGTGATGCTATTTAAGTAAGTTTTCTGTTTTGTGAATAAAAAAATCATCGGTAACGGATCAAAAGTTTATGTAAACGTGTCAAACATGAATAATCTATGTGGATAAGCTATTCTATGACTTCCACATGGCGGTCGAGACAAATCTCGAAGAATGAAATGATGGAAAGGCTGTTATAATGTGTCTAATGTCCTATTTAAATGAGTTCTAAGTTTCGAAGGAGGAGAAAGTGTAAAGTAATAAATTACAATGTTATAAAAAACTACTGAAAATAATGTGACTCCTACATATATAAGGTGTTGTAGGATTTTGAAATGGCGGCATAGACAACTTCGAAACAAGAAACGAAGCAAGGCTTCTATCACTTGTCGATAATGCTATTTAAACAAGTTTTCAGTTTCGCAAAAATAGAAAATCTACCATAATGGGTCAAAATGGTTAATAATGTACTAAATTATCAGATTTCTATAGGTAAGTTGCTATCTGAGGTGCATATAGATGCATGGAGTACACTCGAAGCATGAAATGGTGGAAACGATTTCGGAGATGTCGATGACACTTAATTAATAAGTTTTCAGTTTTGAACGAAGTGAAAATCTATAGTGATTGATCAAAACAGAACAAAATTGGTGATGAAATTATATACTTACTAGTTATAAGTTGTTATACGAGATCCATATGGTCGAACATACTACTTCCGGAGCTTGAAAGGAAGAAATGCTGGTGCAATGTCTAAATGATGCTATTTAAGTAAGTTTTCTGTTTAGCGTATAAAAAATCGTCGGTAACGGATCAAAAGTTCATGTAAAGGTGCCAAACATGAATAATTTATGTGGATAAGCTGTTTTATGACTTCCACATGGCGGTCGAGACTACTCTCGAAGAATGGAATGACGGAAAGGCTGTTATAATGTGTGTAATGTCCTATTTAAATGAGTTCCAAGTTTCGAAGGAGGAGAAAATGTAAAGTAATAAATCAAAATGTTATAAAAAACTACTGAAAATAATGTGACTCCTACATATATAAGTTGCTGTAGGATTTTCAATTGGCGGCGTAGACAACTTCGAAACAAGAAACGAAGCAAGGCTTCTATCTGTGACGCTCGGATAATTAAGCTACAGTGATCCCACGCTAATGGTGCCACGTCACCACGGTTACCGCTGCTAATCTATCGTTAGATCAAAACCGGTCCAAAATTCAAATTCAAAGTTTGGTAAATAATAAAAGTTTTCAGACATTAAAATAAAAATGTTCGGTTTATACTAAATATTACATAGATAAATATGGTGTAGTAAACACATTTTTATAAAAGGCCTAAATAATTTAAAATGATTTAAAACAGAAAAGTAAATAAATAAAAGAAAAGAAAATACAAAAAAGAAAAAACTAAACAAACAAACAAAGAAAACACCCCCCGGGCTTCGGCCCGGCAGGCCACAAGCCCCCCCTCCTTGGGCCTGGGCCCATCAGGTCCAGCCGGCCGGCCTCCCCCACTCCTTATCCACTACATCCCCCACCCGACCGAACCCTAATCCACCACCAGACCCCCCACTCGCCCCCCCACGCGCTCCACTCCCTCCCCCGATTCACCTGGATCGAGATCGATCCCCCCACTCTCTCTCGCCCCCCCTCCCGCTCAATCTAGAGCCGCCGCCGCCCTCTCCGGCTCGCCTCCCCCCTCGCTCCTCTTCCCCGACCTGATCTGGATCGGGAAGGGGCAATGAGCCCGACGCCCCCTTCATCAACGCCGCCGCCGTACGACACAACCACCACACATGGACAATGTCGCCGCCTCGTCCCGTCACTACCTCGTCGGACCGCCTCCCCGTCTCCGTCGATCGTCCCCGTCCTCGTCCCCACGGGTCGCCCCCGAGCCTCGACGCCCATGTGCCCCTGCAAACGCCGGTGAGGCCCTCGGCCTCCGCCTCCCCTCTCCCCTTCCTTTCATCCGCGGTCACCGCGCTCGTCCACCCGCGCCCGCCCGCGCGATGCGCGCGTGCCCCGTGCACCCCGTTGTGCGCCTTATAGCACTCGCCCACGCCCCACAGCCACCGTGCTCGCGCCCCGTTTAACCCTGCTCGCCCCCGGAGCGCACCCACGCACTCCCGTGCGTCCGCGCCAGATCCGGTCCCTGCCTCCGGCCACGCCCTTGGCCGGCCAACGCCTCCCTGCCTGTTCCACCTCCATCGACCGCCTCTGCCCCCCAGCTCTCCCCGGCTACAGCTCGCCGGAGCACTGCGGTGGCGCGCCCGTGCCATCTCCCACCAGGCGCACCCAGCGCCCAAGTCGGGTGCACCCCTGCGGGCCAGCGCCCATTCGAGTGTGCCTGACGCCCGACCCGCTATGGCCCCTAGGGCCTATGACATGTGGGGCCGCCCTCTCTGAAACGTTAAAAAAATGATGAAAATAAAAATAATAACAATTAATTAATTAGGATAATTAATTAACTTAATTAACTCTGTTTAGCTAACTATCTAAATCTAATTAACCTGCTAATTAAAATGCTAGTTGATAATTAGTGAACAAACTATGACATGTGGGACCCACACGTCAGCTTGACCCAGTCAACACCTCTGTTGACTGATGACATCATGCTGACGTCATGCCGATGCAGTAACGCGATTTTCGGATTAAATTAATAATAATAATTTATAAATTGATTTAAATCTTTAAAAATGAATATAAAATAGACCGTAGCTCGGATGAAAATACTTTATACATGAAAGTTGCTCAGAACGACGAGACGAATCCGAATACGTTGCTCGTTCGTCCGCCACACATCCCTAGCATATCAAACACGCAACCTTTCCCCCCGGTTCATTTGTCCGAAAACGTCAAACACCGGGGATACTTTCCCAGATGTTTCCCCCCTTCGCCGGTATCACTTACTACCGCGTTAGGGCATACCTAGCACCGCGTATTGCCTCGTTATGTTTTGTGATGCTTTGTTTGCTCCGTATTTACTGCTTCTTCCCCCTCTTCTTCTCTGGTAGACCCCGAGACCGACGCTGATGCCACCGAGTACGACTACATCACCGACGACCTCTCCTTGTCCGAGCAACCAGGCAAGCCCCCCCCTTGATCACCAGATATCGCCTATTCTTCTCTATACTGCTTGCATTAGAGTAGTGTAGCATGTTACTGTTTTCGTTATTCCTATCCTGATGCATAGTCTGTCCTTGCTACTACTGTTGTTACCTTTACCTTCTATCCTACTACTTAGTATAGGATGCTAGTGTTCCCTTAGTGGCCCTACACTCTTGTCCGTCTGCCATGCTATACTACTGGGCCGTGATCACTTTGGGAGGTGATCATGGGCATATACTATATACTTTACACTTTTACCTTACCTGTGATACTATTCGGAGATGGGGGCTGAAGGGGCAGGTGGTTCCACCCAGGTAGTGCTGGGCCTGGGTTCCCGACGGCCCCCGACTGTTACTGTGGCGGAGCGACAGGGCAGGTTGAGACCACCTAGGAGAGAGGTGGCCTGGCCCTGGTCGGCGTTCGCAGATACTTAACACGCTTAACGAGATCTGGGTATTTGATCTGAGTTGGGTCGTTGACCTTATACGCACTAACCGCCACGTGGGACAAGATATGGGCAACCGGCGTCGTGGTATCAGCCGAAGCACTTCGTGACGTCAGCGAATGAGCGGCGCGCGCCGGATTGGACTGGAACGCCACTAGGCTAGGTCTGCTTCCGGCCGCGTTCGCAACGTGCAGGTGTGCTATGGGCGATGGGCCCAGACCCCTGTGCGCTTAGGATTAGACCGGCGTGCTGACCTCTCTGTTGTGCCTAGGTGGGGCTGCGACGTGTTGATCTTCCGCGGCCGGACATGACCCAGGAAAGTGTGTCCGGCCAAATGGGATCGAGCGTGTCGGGTAATGTGGTGCACCCCTGCAGGGAAGTTGATCTATTCGAATAGCCATGTCCACGGTAACAGGCAACCCGGAGTTGTACCTTGACCTTATGACAACTAGAACCAGATACTTAATAAAACACACCCTTCCAAGTGCCAGATATAACCCGGTGACCGCTCTCTAACAGGGCAACGAGGAGGGGATTGCCGGGTAGGATTATGCTATGCGATGCTACTTGGAGGACTTCAGTCTACTCTCTTCTATATGCTGTAAGACGGAGGCTGCCCGAAGCGTAGTCTTCGACAGGATTAGCTATCCCCCTCTTATTCTGGCATTCTGCAGTTCAGTCCACCGATATGGCCCTTTACACATATATCCATGCATATGTAGTGTAGCTCCTTGCTTGCGAGTACTTTGGATGAGTACTCACGGTTGCCTTTTTCCCCCTTTCCCCATTTCTCTACCCGATTGCTGCGACCAGACGATGGAGCCCAGGAGCCAGACGCCACCTTCGACGACGACTCCTTCTACACTGGAGGTGCCTACTACTACGTGCAGCCCGCTGACGACGACCAGGAGTAGTTAGGAGGATCCCAGGCAGGAGGCCTGCGCCTCTTTCGATCTGTATCCCAGTTTGTGCTAGCCAGCTTATGGCAACTTGTTTAACTTATGTCTGCACTCAGATATTGTTGCTTCCGCTGACTCGTCTATGATCAAGCACTTGTATTCGAGCCCTCGAGGCCCCTGGCTTGTATTATGATGCTTGTATGACTTATTTTATTTGTAGAGTTGTGTTGTGATATCTTCCCGTGAGTCCCTGATCTTGATCGTACACGTTTGCGTGTATAATTAGTGTATGATTGAATCGGGGGCGTCACAAGTTGGTATCAGAGCCGACTGCCTATAGGAATCCCCCTTCCAACTCCTTGGCCGAAGTCGAGTCTAGACTTTACAAAACTTTTACTAACATGGCTGTGCGGCCCATGGGCCCACGTCGCCATTGGGCGGTATTAGGATCTTTTTATTCCTCGTCTATACTCTGGGACTCTGATCTCTCTTCTATTCGAGTTAAATGATTTTACTAAATCTAACATTAGGATCTCGTTATCATTTTCACCCGAAGAGCCCCTTATTTCTGATGATCGTCTAGTGCACGTGAAGATCCTGAAGATACTCTCCGCTGTTAACCCGAGAACTTGTGTCATCGCGTTTGCGATTCCCCTTCCACTGTCAACCCTGATGGATAACTACTTGCAGTTGTCATTTCTTACATTCATCCCTAGTTGGTCTTGTTATTACAAGATACCCTGAAATCCTCTCTATTGTCCCGATAATATTTTGTGCCTACTACCTTACAGATCTTGCCGCATGAATACTCCTACGGATAATTCCTCGCACTTATCGAGTATTCGCTCATTCCCAGTTGTTCATGTGTTTCGCAAAAGACTTCGAAATACCATTCGATCTTCCAAAAATCCTGAGCAGCCTATTGCTCTTGAAATTCTTGCTTGCTTGCATTATGGTTAATCCCATAAGTCTCGTAATCTTATTGGCACCCCTTGTCTTTATCATTTTAAGTCCGTTGATTCAATATGTTGAGGATGCTCTCATCCCTCAATCGAATCCTAGAATTCATCCTTCCGGCTCAGTGTCAGTTTGAACATGAGCTGGTTCTCAACCAATTAAATTGCCGTCGGTTGTACCCCTAAGTCTATTCAACTACTCCCTCCTTAATCAGAGCATTTGCTTCTGATCCCTTGAAATGGGAAATCATAAATCCTTTGTGATTGAGCTTTGAATTAGTCAGTTGTTTCTATCATATGATCTCCTTGCATTCTTTCTTCTTCTGGTTGAGTACCGATGCTCACATCAGATCCCTTATGGACCACCAGATCCTTTGTTGGATTTTATCTGACAACACCCTTCATATTCAATAACCTTGCGAGCCTATTCTCGGATACATAATGCCTTTGGTAAATTGTATCCTCTGCTTTCTCGACCATGCTCTGCCTTCGAGCTTGAGTTGAATTACTCCTAAAGATTATGGTATATGTTTCTAAGATACCCCGATGGGTTGAACCTATTCCTTCTCTAAAACCCTGTGAACCCGAAAGTTTTCACGAGTCATGTTCTCCTGGTGATTTACCAGATAAAATTTCAACACTACAACTCCATCGAAAATGAGGAGTGAATGATAGGTTATGCATTGGAGAAGTGGGAGTCGACCTTGAACTTTGTGTTCATGCCCATGGACACGATGTAGATCTTGTCATGGAAGCTTCTCGTAACAATAATTATCCCCTTGATATAATTTCATCTTATATCTGGGATTTGGTCTTTTGCAATCGTGGTTTCCGACCATATTGTTCTTCCTTGATCCAATTTCTCGGACAAGTTCAAGCACTTGTCTTCTGGAGAGCAATAACCTAGTCCAACCTCTACTTTGATCTGTTTATTGAGTATTACCCCCTGGTATCTCGAGAATATCAAGGAACTGTGTTGCTTCCTATGAGTCTTCATCTAATATTGCTTCTCACCGTCTTTAGATTTTCCCCGGGTTCTGAGTTATTAGTAACTCAAGAACACCGATAAGTGAATCGATTCCACACTCCAATTCAATAACTCCAAGTAATTCTTGTTGCTTACGAGTTTAATAATCCTTCAAGTCATTCCTAGCCTTATCGGCTATAACATTATCATGCAAACTTCTAACTATGCTACCGGGCCCTTCTTCCCGGAGCACAAATTTCGATGGTGAGCTAATCTTACAAGCGATCTTCCTCGTCATATCGTTTGTCCTTGGACAACAAGCTTGATTTCGAGTTTGTGTCGTACCCATTGTTCCAATAACTTTTTGCTTCATCATTCCGTTGACTTGTTGTCATCGCCGATCAGTTACATCTTCTCGAAACCTCTCGACAAATGTGTCATGATCATCATCAACATTCTGAGGTCTTCCAAGATATCTATCAGATTCTTGATGAGAAATAGCATCATTTTCCCTTGATGATCTGTATTATCATCGACCACTTTATTGCCTTCCCACCAACACAAGCTTGTTCGTGTTTGGTGTTATACCTTGAGTTCCTTGCTATCCAATAATTGTTCTTCCTTACCTTGGAACATTAACATCTCTTATGTCCTCAATGTTGTGAGAATTTCACCACCTCTTATGAATTACTGATGCAAGTGATGCTTCTCAACATCACCAATCTTTTCATGGCCCCCCATGTTCCAACCGGAATACCGACAAATGGTCTGTGATGTGTAAATTCTAAAACTTCTAGCAACCCCATTGCTTCGAAGTTATTGGTCTATAGTTTCATTCTACGTCTATGGTTTATTGAATCATCACTCGAACATTGATCGTGCTACCTAGCCCATATTTCGGGTGCACATTTCAACCAATGTTTAACTGTGTATGTTTTCCTCAAGCATACATCATCAAGTCATTTGATCTAGCTAATGTTGTATCCTTGTACACATAAGTGTGGAAATCCATCTTTTGAAACTCTCAATGAATTGTAGGTGAGTCAATCAACCACCTCCTCATCCTCTTCTTGGTTTAATGATGAACTCTTGTTTCGGAACTCGCTTCCATAATTCATTTCCCGAGAATCTTAAGATGTTGTATCACCAATTTGTGCCACACCTTTTCTTCCCAGACATCTTGAGTCTGAGGTATCCTAACACCGATAAGATCTGAATCTCGGTCAGATATGATGGTTGGGGCATATTTCCAAAAGTTATAACTTTGGTCTCTACATAACCTGGTAAGGTGGTGTCTTTGCTTAGCACACCTGGTCGGAGGACCTGTGGTTATAGTTTCCTTTTTAACAAGGTTAAACATTCCTCCATGAGGAAATTGTAAGGCTTATTCTATAAGTTGTTCCTGATGGATCCTTTTTGTTTCCAAAGTCTGAATTTCACCTATTGACCATGTCAATGCTATCTCGAAGCATGTATATGGTACTCCATTCTTCAGCAAGAACATTTGAAGCACAATGCTAAACTTTCTTTATCATTTATTCTAACACCGTTGTATCGGTAATTGTTGGGGAACGTAGTAATTTCAAAAATTTCCTACGCACACGCAAGATCATGGTGATGCATATCAACGAGAGGGGAGAGTGTTGTCCACGTACCCTCGTAGACCGAAAGCGGAAGCGTTATATCAACGCGGTTGATGTAGTCGTACGTCTTCACGATCCGACCGATCCAAGCACCGACACTACGGCACCTCCGAGTTCTAGCACACGTTCAGCTCAATGACGATCCCCGGACTCCGATCCAGCAAAGTGTCGGGGAAGAGTACCGTCAGCACGACGGCATGGTGACGATCTTGATGTTCTACCGTCGCAGGGCTTCGCCTAAGCACCACTACAATATTATCGAGGATTATGGTGGAGGGGGGCATCGCACACGGCTAAGAGAACGATCACGAAGATCAACTTGTGTGTCTATGGGGTGCCCCCTGCCCCCGTATACAAAGGAGTGGAAGAGGGGAGGGCCGGCCCTCTGTATGGCGCACCCTAGGGGAGTCCTACTCCCACCGGGAGTAGGATTCCCCCTTTCCTAGTCCAACTAGGAGTCCTTCCATGTAGTAGGAGTAGGAAACAAGGAAGGGGCGCAACCCCTCCCCCTAGTCCAATTCGGACTAGGCCTTGGGGGGTGCGCGGCCTGCCCTAGGCAGCCCCTCTCTCTTTCCCGTATGGCCCAATAAGGCCCAATACTTCTCCCGGCGAATTCCCGTAACTCTCCGGTACTCCGAAAAATACTCGAATCACTCGGAACCTTTCCGATGTCCGAATATAGTCGTCCAATATATCGATTTTTACGTCTTGACCATTTCGAGACTCCTCGTCATGTCCCCGATCTCATCCGGGACTCCGAACTCCTTCGGTACATCAAAACTCATAAACTCATAATATAACTGTCATCGAAACCTTAAGCGTGCGGACCCTACGGGTTCGAGAACAATGTAGACATGACCGAGACACGTCTCCGGTCAATAACCAATAGCGGAACCTGGATGCTCATATTGGCTCCTACATATTCTACGAAGATCTTTATCGGTCAGACCGCATAACAACATACGTTGTTCCCTTTGTCATCGGTATGTTACTTGCCCGAGATTCGATCGTCAGTATCCAATACCTAGTTCAATCTCGTTACCGGCAAGTCTCTTTACTCGTTCCGTAATACATCATCTCGCAACTAACTCATTAGCTGCAATGCTTGCAAGGCTTAAGTGATGTGCATTACCGAGAGGGCCCAGAGATACCTCTCCGACAATCGGAGTGACAAATCCTAATCTCGAAATACGCCAACCCAACATGTACCTTTGGAGACACCTGTAGAGCTCCTTTATAATCACCCAGTTACGTTGTGACGTTTGGTAGCACACAAAGTGTTCCTCCGGTAAACAGGAGTTGCATAATCTCATAGTCATAGGAACATGTATAAGTCATGAAGAAAGCAATAGCAACATACTAAACGATCGGGTGCTAAGCTAACGGAATGGGTCATGTCAATCACATCATTCTCCTAATGATGTGATCCCGTTAATCAAATGACAACCCATGTCAATGGCTAGGAAACTTAACCATCTTTGATCAATGAGCTAGTCAAGTAGAGGCATACTAGTGACACTCTGTTTGTCTATGTATTCACACATGTATTATGTTTCCGGTTAATACAATTCTAGCATGAATAATAAACATTTATCATGATATAAGGAAATAAATAATAACTTTATTATTGCCTCTAGGGCATATTTCCTTCAGTAATATCATGAGATTCCTCCCCACTTACCTAAATGGTTTTCTACTTTCTATCCTGTCATGGATATCATGCTCTGCTTGTCCTTGGGAAGGATATACACTTGAAATATGTGTTTAAACACATTTTCCTTTCCATTGTCCTGTTTAATCTGATAATCATATTTTCCTTTCCATTGATTTGTTTAACCTTCCTTGTGATCCATAGGATCTAAGCAGTAATATTCTTCTGCTCATGTAAACACCTTGGTGTACAACCGTGTCAGTAAGACCCTGTTGAAATTGTCGATAGCATTCCGGTCACCACCGATGGACGAGAACTTTGCCTATTGGTCTGCCTCGTTCAACGAGCAGGAAAATGGTTCTCTTCGTCCCTCGCCCCTGGTACCCACATTGTGCCGACATAACTGATAGGCTGCCCTCTGACATGCCTTGCTATTGTGACCGTGCGATATGTCACCGCTCCTATTTTTAACCCACATGGTGGGCCCATAACCCACAGTTTCACAGGATTGAAACCTGACTCTCATGTACACCCCCTGTTCCCAAAGTTATTCCTCACGCGTGGCCTCGTGTGTAATTCATGAGCCACCTTCCGATGAGATCATCAATCTGGTATCAGACGCAATACTTATTCCCATTGCTCTGAACCCCTTTCACACTTCGCTTCAGGCAACGAACGATTGCCTATGCCCTTGAAACTTCTATTTTGCACCTTCTTGCTTTGCTCTCGATATTGTCTTAAATTTCAATTCGAGAGTTACTTTCTGCCACCTTCCTCGTTGTTGTCTACCAGATAGTCTACCCTGCAGAGATCCATTCTTCCGGTATACCCCCTTAATCCTTTGTTAGTATGATGAAGACTCCGAAGGAAGGATGGCCACTTCATCATGATGACCTGGAGCAGAGAAATGAAGACATCACCAAAAAGGGATCAACTACTTCGGAAAGAGCAATTAAGACCGAGAACACTCGCTAGAATTTCGTAACTAGAATCTTCTTCCCCCCTTACGCCTCCTAAATCTCGAGACGAGATTTCTTGTAGTGGAGTAGAATTGTGACGCCTGGATAATTAAGCTACAGTGATACCATGCTAATGGTGCCACGTCACCACGGTTACCGCTGCTAATCTATCGTTAGATCAAAACCGGTCCAAAATTCAAATTCAAAGTTTGGTAAATAATAAAAGATTTCAGACATTAAAATAAAAATGTTCGGTTTGTACTAAATATTACATAGATAAATATGGTGTAGTAAACACATTTTTATAAAAGGCCTAAATAATTTAAAATGATTTAAAACAGAAAAGTAAATAAATAAAAGAAAAGAAAATACAAAAAAGAAAAAACTAAACAAACAAACAAAGAAAAAAACCCCTGGGCTTTGGCCCGGCAGGCCGCAAGCCCCCCCCCCCCTCCTTGGGCCTCGGCCCATCAGGTCCAGCCGGCCGGCCTCCCCCACTCCTTATCCACTACATCCCCCACCCGACCGAACCCTAATCCACCACCACACCCCCCACTCGCCCCCCACGCGCTCCACTCCCTCCCCCAATTCAACTGGATCGAGATCGATCCCCGCCACTCTCTCTCACCCCCCCGCTCGATTTGGAGCCGCCGCTGCCCGTCTCCGGCACACCTCCCCCCTCGCTCCTCTTCCCCGACCTGATCTGGATCGGGAAGGGGCAATGAACCCGACGCCCCCTTCATCAACGCCGTCACCGTACGACACAACCGCCACACGTGGACAATGTCGCTGCCTCGTCCCGCCACTACCTCGTCGGACCGCCTCCCCGTCTTCGTCGATCGTCCCCGTCTTCCTCCCCACGGGTCGCCCCCGAGCCTCGACGCCCATGTGCCCCTGCAAATGCCGGTGAGGCCCTCGGCCTCCGCCTCCCCTCTCCCCTTCCTTTCGTCCGCGGTCACCGCGCTCGTCCACCCGCGCCCGCCCGCGCGATGCGCGCGTGCCCCGTGCACCCCGTTGTGCGCCTTATAGCACTCGCCCACGCCCCACAGCCACCGTGCTCGCGCCCCGTTTAACCCTGCTCGCCCCCGGGGCGCACCCACGCACTCCCGTGCGTCCGTGCCAGATCCGGTCCCTGCCTCCGGCCACGCCCTTGGCCGGCCAACGCCTCCCTGCCTGTTCCACCTCCATCGACCGCCTCTGCCCCCCCAGCTCTCCCCGGCTACAGCTCGCCGGAGCACTGCGGTGGCGCGCCGGCGCCATCTCCCACCAGGCGCACCCAGCGCCCAAGTCGGGTGCACCCCCGCGGGCCAGCGCCCATTCGGGTGTGCCTGACGCCCGACCCGCTATGGCCCCTAGGGCCTATGACATGTGGGGCCGCCCTCTCTGAAACGTTAAAAAAATGATGAAAATAAAAATAATAACAATTAATTAATTAGGATAATTAATTAACTTAATTAACTCTGTTTAGTTAACTATCTAAATCTAATTAACCTGCTAATTAAAATGCTAGTTGATAATTAGTGAACAACCTATGACATGTGGGACCCACACGTCAGCTTGACCCAGTCAACACCTCTGTTGACTGATGACGTCATGCTGACGTCATGCTGATGCAGTAGCGCCATTTTCGGATTAAATTAATAATAATAATTTATAAATTGATTTAAATCTTTAAAAATGAATATAAAATAGACCATAGCTTGGATGAAAATACTTTATACATGAAAGTTGCTCAGAACGACGAGACGAATCCGAATACGTTGCTCGTTCGTCCGCCACACATCCCTAGCATATCAAACACGCAACCTTTCCCCCCGGTTCATTTGTCCGAAAACGTCAAACACCGGGGATACTTTCCCGGATGTTTCCCCCCTTCGCCGGTATCACTTACTACCGCGTTAGGGCATACCTAGCACCGCGTATTACCTCGTTATGTTTTGTGATGCTTTGTTTGCTCCGTATTTACTGCTTCTTCCCCCTCTTCTTCTCTGGTAGACCCCGAGACCGACGCTGATGCCACCGAGTACGACTACGTCACCGACGACCTCTCCTTGTCTGAGCAACCAGGCAAGCCCCCCCCCTTGATCACCAGATATCGCCTATTCTTCTCTATACTGCTTGCATTAGAGTAGTGTAGCATGTTACTGTTTTCGTTATTCCTATCCTGATGCATAGTCTGTCCTTGCTACCACTGTTGTTACCTTTACCTTCTATCCTACTACTTAGTATAGGATGCTAGTGTTCCATCAGTGGCCCTACAATCTTGTCCGTCTGCCATGCTATACTACTGGGCCGTGATCACTTCGGGAGGTGATCACGGGCATATACTATATACTTTACACTGTTACCTTACCTGTGATACTGTTCGGAGATGGGGGCTGAAGGGGCAGGTGGTTCCACCCAGGTAGTGCTGGGCCTGGGTTCCCGACGGCCCCCGACTGTTACTTTGTGGCGGAGCGACAGGGCAGGTTGAGACCACCTAGGAGAGAGGTGGCCTGGCCCTGGTCGGCGTTCGCAGATACTTAACACGCTTAACGAGATCTGGGTATTTGATCTGAGTTGGGTCGTTGACCTTATACGCACTAACCGCCACGTGGGACAAGATATGGGCAACCGGCGTCGTGGTATCAGCCGAAGCACTTCGTGACGTCAGCGACTGAGCGGCGCGCGCCGGATTGGACTGGAACGCCACTAGGCTAGGTCTGCTTCCGGCCGCGTTCGCAACGTGCAGGTGTGCTATGGGCGATGGGCCCAGACCCCTGTGCGCTTAGGATTAGACCGGCGTGCTGACCTCTCTGTTGTGCCTAGGTGGGGCTGCAACGTGTTGATCTTCCGCGGCCGGGCATGACCCAGGAAAGTGTGTCCGGCCAAATGGGATCGAGCGTGTCGGGTAATGTGGTGCACCCCTGCAGGGAAGTTGATCTATTCGAATAGCCGTGTCCATGGTAACAGGCAACCCAGAGTTGTACCTTGACCTTATGACAACTAGAACCGGATACTTAATAAAACACACCTTGCCAAGTGCCAGATATAACCCGGTGATCGCTCTCTAATAGGGCAACGAGGAGGGGATTGCCGGGTAGGATTATGCTATGCGATGCTACTTGGAGGACTTCAGTCTACTCTCTTCTATATGCTGCAAGACGGAGGCTGCCCGAAGCGTAGTCTTCGACAGGATTAGCTATCCCCCTCTTATTCTGGCATTCTGCAGTTCAGTCCACCGATATGGCCCTTTACACATATATCCATGCATATGTAGTGTAGCTCCTTGCTTGCGATTACTTTGGATGAGTACTCACGGTTGCCTTTTTCCCCCTTTCCCCATTTCTCTACCCGATTGCTGCGACCAGACGATGGAGCCCAGGAGCCAGACACCACCTTCGACGACGACTCCTTCTACACTGGAGGTGCCTACTACTACGTGCAGCCCGCTAACGACGACCATGAGTAGTTAGGAGGATCCCGGGCAGAAGGCCTGCGCCTCTTTCGATCTGTATCCCAGTTTGTGCTAGCCATCTTATGGCAACTTGTTTAACTTATGTCTGCACTCAGATATTGTTGCCTCCGCTGACTCGTCTATGATCAAGCACTTGTATTCAAGCCCTCGAGGCCCCTGCCTTGTATTATGATGCTTGTATGACTTATTTTATTTGTAGAGTTGTGTTGTGATATCTTCCCGTGAGTCCCTGATCTTGATCGTACACGTTTGTGTGTATGATTAGTGTACGATTGAATCGGGGGCCTCACACTATCACTTGTCGATAACGCTATTTAAACAAGTTTTCAGTTTCGCAAAAATAGAAAATCTACCATGATGGGTCAAAACGGTTAATAATGTACCAAATTATCAGATTTCTATAGGTAAGTTGCTATCTGAGGTGCATATAGATGCATGGACGACCCTCGAAGCATGAAATGGTGGAAACGATTTCGGGAGATGTCGATGACGCTTAATTAATAAGTTTTTAGTTTTGAACGAAGTGAAAATCTATAGTGATGGATCAAAAGGGAACAAAATTGGTGATGAAATTATATGCTTACTAGTTATAAGTTGTTATACGAGTTCCATATGGTCGAACATACTACTTCCGAAGCATGAAAGGAAGAAATGCTGGTGCAATGTCTAAATGATGCTATTTAAGTAAGTTTTCTGTTTAGTGAATAAAAAATCATCGATTACGGATAAAAAGTTTATGTAAAGGTGCCAAACATGAATAATCTATATGGATAAGCTGTCTATGACTTCCACATGGCGGTCGAGACTACTCTCGAAGAATGGAATGATGGAAAGGCTCTTATAATGTGTCTAATGTCCTATTTAAATGAGTTCTAAGTTTTGAAGGAGGAGAAAATGTAAAGTAATAAATCAAAATGTTATAAAGAAACTACTGAAAATAATGTGACTCCTACATATATAAGTTGTTGTAGGATTTTCAAATGGCGGCATAGACAACTTCAGAACAAGAAACAAAGCAAGGCTTCTGTCACTTGTCGATAATGCTATTTTAACAAGTTTTCAGTTTCACAAAAATAGAAAATCTACCATGATGGGTCAAAACGGTTAATAATGTACCAAATTATCAGATTTCTATAGGTAAGTTTCTATCTGAGGTGCATATAGATGCATGGACTACCCTCGAAGCATGAAATGGTGGAAACGATTTCGGGAGATGTCGATGACGCTTAATTAATAAGTTTTGAGTTTTGAATGAAGTGAAAATCTATAGTGATGGATCAAAAGGGAACAAAATTGGTGATGAAATTATATGCTTACTAGATATAAGTTGTTATACGAGATCCATATGGTCAAACATACAACTTCCGAAGCATGAAAGGAAGAAATGCTGGTGCAATGTCTAAATGATGATATTTAAGTAAGTTTACTGTTTAGCGAATAAAAAATCATCGGTAACGGATCAAAAGTTTATGTAAAGGTGCCAAACATGAATAATCTATGTGGATAAGCTGTTCTATGAGTTCCACATGGTGGTCGAAACTATTCTCGAAGAATGAAATGACGGAAAGGCTGTTATAATGTGTCTAATGTCCTATTTAAATGAGTTCTAAGTTTCGATGGAGAAGAAAATATAAAGTAATAAATCAAAATTTTATAAAAGCTACTGAAAATAACGTGACTCCTACGTATATAAGTTGTTGTAGGATTTTCAAATGGCGGCATAGACAACTTCGAAACAAGAAATGAAGCAAGGCCTCTATCACTTGTCGATAATGCCATTTTAACAAGTTTTCAGTTTCGCAAAAAAAAGAAAATCTACCATGATGGGTCAAAACGGTTAATAATCTACCAAATTATGAGATTTCTATAGGTAAGTTGCTATCTGAGGTGCATATAGATGCATGGACTACCCTCGAAGCATGAAATGGTGGAAACGATTTCCAGAGATGTCGATGACGCTTAATTAATAAGTTTTCAGTTTTGAACGAAGTGAAAATCTATAGTGATGGATCAAAAGGGAACCAAATTGGTGATGAAATTATATACTTACTAGTTATAAGTTGTTATACGAGATCCATATGGTCAAACATACAACTTCCGAAGCATGAAAGGAAGAAATGCTGGTGCAATGTCTAAATGATTATATTTAAGTAAGTTTTCTGTTTAGCGAATAAAAAATCATCGGCAACGGATCAAAAGTTTATCTAAAGGTGCCAAACATGAATAATCTCTGTGGATAAGCTGTTCTATGACTTCCACATGGCGGTCGAGACTACTCTCGAAGAATGAAATGATGGAAAGGCTGTTATAATGTGTCTAATGTCCTCTTTAAATGAGTTCTATGTTTCGAAGGAGGAGAAAATATAAAGTAATAAATCAAAATGTTATAAAAAAACTACTGAAAATAATGTGACTCCTACATATATAAGTTGATGTAGGACTTTAAAATGGCGGCATAGACTACTTCGAAACAATAAACGAAGCAAGGCTTCTATCACTTGTCGATAATGCTATTTAAACAAGTTTTCAGTTTCGCAAAAATAGAAAATCTACCATGATGGGTCAAAACGGTTAATAATGTAACAAATTATCAGATTTCTATTGGTAAGTTGCTATCTGAGGTGCATATAGATGCATGGACTACCCTCGAAGCATGAAATGGTGGAAACGATTTCGGGAGATGTCGATGACGCTAAATTAATAATTTTTCTATTTTGAACGAAGTGAAAATCTATAGTGATGGATCAAAAGGGAACAAAATTGGTGATGAAATTATATGCTTACTAGTTATAAGTTGTTATACGAGATCCATATGGTCGAATATACTACTTCCGAAGCCTTAAAGGAAGAAATGCTGGTGCAATGTCTAAATGATGCTATTTAAGTAAGTTTTCTGTTTAGCGAATAAAAAATCGTCGGTAACGGATCAAAAGTTTATGTAAAGGTGCCAAACATGAATAATCTATGTGGATAAGCTGTTCTATGACTTCCACATGGCGGTCGAGACTACTCTCGAAGAATGGAATGATGGAAAGGCTCTTATAATGTGTCTAATGTCCTATTTAAATGAGTTCTAAATTTTGAAGGAGGATAAAATGTAAAGTAATAAATCAAAATTTTATAAAAAACTACTGAAAATAATGTGACTCCTACATATATAAGTTATTGTAGGATTTTCAAATGGCGGCATAGATAACTTCGAAACAAGAAACGAAGCAAGGCTTCTATCACTTGTTGATAATGCTATTTTAACAAGTTTTCAGTTCCGCAAAAATAGAAAATCTACCATGATGGGTCAAAACGGTTAATAATGTACCAAATTATCAGATTTCTTTAGGTAAGTTGCTATCTGAGGTGCATATAGATGCATGGACTACCCTCGAAGCATGAAATGGTGGAAACGATTTCGGGAGATGTCGATGACGCTTAATTAATAAGTTTTCAGTTTTGAACGAAGTGAAAATCTATAGTGATGGATCAAAAGGGAACCAAATTGGTGATGAAATTATATGCTTACTAGTTATAAGTTGTTATACGAGATCCATATGGTCAGACATACAACTTCCGAAGCATGAAAGGAAGAAATGCTGGTGCAATGTCTAAATGATGATATTTAAGTAAGTTTTCTGTTTAGCGAATAAAAAATCATCGGTAATGGGTCAAAAGTTTATGTAAAGGTGCCAAACATGAATAATCTCTGTGGATAAGCTGTTCTATGACTTCCTCATGGTGGTCGAGACTACTCTCGAAGAATGAAATGATGGAAAGGCTGTTATAATGTGTCTAATGTCCTCTTTAAATGAGTTCTATGTTTTGAAGGAGGAGAAAATATAAAGTAATAAATCAAAATGTTATAAAAAACTACTGAAAATAATGTGACTCCTGTTGGAAATATGCCCTAGAGGCAATAATAAATTGATTATTATTATATTTCCTTGTTCATGATAATCGTTTATTATCCATGCTAGAATTGTATTGATAGGAAACTCAGATACATGTGTGGATACATAGATAACACCATGTCCCTAGTAAGCCTCTAGCTGACTAGCTCGTTGATCAATAGATGGTTACGGTTTCCTGACCATGGACATTGGATGTCGTTGATAACGGGATCACATCATTAGGAGAATGATGTGATGGACAAGACCCAATCCTAAGCATAGCACAAGATCGTGTAGTTCGTATGCTAAAGCTTTTCTAATGTCAAGTATCTTTTCCTTAGACCATGAGATTGTGCAACTCCCGGATACCGTAGGAGTGCTTTGGGTGTGCCAAACGTCACAACGTAACTGGGTGGCTATAAAGGTATACTACGGGTATCTCCAAAAGTGTCTGTTGGGTTGGCACGAATCGAGACTGGGATTTGTCACTCCGTGTAAGCGGAGAGGTATCTCTGGGCCCACTCGGTAGGACATCATCATAATGTGCACAATGTGATCAAGGAGTTGATCACGGGATGATGTGTTACGGAATGAGTAAAAGAGACTTGCCGGTAATGAGATTGAACAAGGTATCGGGATACCGACGATCGAATCTCGGGCAAGTACAATACCGCTAGACAAAGGGAATTGCATACGGGATTGATTAAGTCCTTGACATCGTGGTTCATCCGATGAGATCATCATGGAACATGTGGGAGCCAACATGGGTATCCAGATCCCGCTGTTGGTTATTGACCGGAGAACGTCTCGGTCATGTCTGCATGTCTCCCGAACCCGTAGGGTCTACACACTTAAGGTTCGATGATGCTAGGGTTATAAAGGAAGTTTGTATGTGGTTACCAAATGTTGTTCGGAGTCCCGGATGAGATCCCGGACGTCACGAGGAGTTCCGGAATGGTCCGGAGGTAAAGATTTATATATAGGAAATCCTGTTTCGGCCATCGGGACAAGTTTCGGGGTCATCGGTATTGTACCAGGACCACCGGAAGGGTCCCGGGGGTCCACCGGGTGGGGCCACCTGCCCCGGGGGCCACATGGGCTGTGGGAGGTGCGCCTTGGCCTACATGGGCCAAGGGCACCAGCCCCAAGAGGCCCATGCGCCTAGGGTTTTAAGGAGGGAAGAGTCCCACAAGGGGAAGGCACCTCCTAGGTGCCTTGGGGGGGAGGGAAACCTCCTCTTGGCCGCCTCCCCTTTCCCATCTAGGGCTGCCGCCCCTCCTAGGGGTGGGAACCCTAGAGGGGGCGCACCCTCCTCCCTCTCCCCTATATATAGTGAGGCATAGGGGCTGCTCACAACACGCGATTTGATCTCTCTCATTGGTGCAGCCCTCCCTCTCTATCTCCTCTCCCGTGGTGCTTGGCGAAGCCCTGCAGGATTGCCACGCTCCTCCATCACCACCACGCCGTTGTGCTGCTGCTGGATGGAGTCTTCCTCATCCTCTCCCTCTCTCCTTGCTGCATCAAGGCATGGGAGACATCGTCGGGCTGTACGTGTGTTGAACGCGGAGGTGCCGTCCGTTCGGCACTAGGATCTCCGGTGATTTGGATCACGACGAGTATGACTCCATCAACCCCGTTCTCTTGAACGCTTCCGCGCGCGATCTACAAGGGTATGTAGATCCACTCCTCCCTCATTGCTAGATGACTCCATAGATAGATCTTGGTGATACGTAGGAAAATTTTGAATTTATGCTACGTTCCCCAACAACTCCTACATATATAAGTTGTTGTAGGATTTTCAAATGGCGGCATAGACAACTTCGGAACAAGAAACGAAGCAAGGCTTCTATCACTTGTCGATAATGCTATTTTAACAGGTTTTCAGTTTCAGAAAAATAGAAAATCTACCATGATGGGTCAAAACGGTTAATAATGTACCAAATTATCAGATATCTATAGGTAAGTTGCTATCTGAGGTGCATATAGATGCATGGACTACCCTCGAAGCATGAAATGGTGGAAACGATTTCGGGAGATGTCGATGACGCTTAATTAATAAGTTTTCAGTTTTGAACGAAGTGAAAATCTATAGGGATGGATCAAAAGGGAACCAAATTGGTGATGAAATTATATGCTTACTAGTTATAAGTTGTTATACGAGATCCATATGGTCAAACATACAACTTCCGAAGCATGAAAGGAAGAAATGCTGGTGCAATGTCTAAATGATTATATTTAAGTAAGTTTTCTATTTAGCGAATAAATAATCATCGGTAACGGATCAAAAGTTTATGTAAAGGTGCCAAACAAGAATAATCTTTGTGGATAAGCTGTTCTATGACTTCCACATGGCGGTCGAGACTACTCGCGAAGAATGAAATGATGGAAAGGCTGTTAGAATGTGTCTAATGTCCTCTTTAAATGAGTTCTATGTTTCGAAGGAGGAGAAAATATAAAGTAATAAATCAAAATGTTATAAAAAAACTA
Source organism: Triticum urartu (assembly GCF_056163025.1). Taxonomy (NCBI): domain Eukaryota; kingdom Viridiplantae; phylum Streptophyta; class Magnoliopsida; order Poales; family Poaceae; genus Triticum; species Triticum urartu. The sequence continues at coordinate 3,934,623 of NC_141876.1, read as the reverse complement.
CTGAAAATAATGTGACTCCTACGTATATAAGTTGTTGTAGGATTTTCAAATGGCGGCATAGACTACTTCGAAACAATAAACGAAGCAAGGCTTCTATCACTTGTCGATAATGCTATTTAAACAAGTTTTCAGTTTCGAAAAAATAGAAAATCTACCATGATGGGTCAAAAAGGTTAATAATGTACCAAATTATCAGATTTCTATTGGTAAGTTGCTATCTGAGGTGCATATAGATGCATGGACTACCCTCGAAGCATGAAATGGTGGAAACGATTTCGAGAGATGTCGATGACGCTAAATTAATAAGTTTTCAGTTTTGAACGAAGTGAAAATCTATAGTGATGGATCAAAAGGGAACAAAATTGGTGATGAAATAATATGCTTACTAGTTATAAGTTGTTATACGAGATCCATATGGTCGAATATACTACTTCCGAAGCTTGAAAGGAACAAATGCTGGTGCAATGTCTAAATGATGCTATTTAAGTAAGTTTTCTGTTTAGCGAATAAAAAATCGTCGGTAACGGATCAAAAGTTAATGTAAAGGTGCCAAACATGAATAATCTATGTGGATAAGCTGTTCTATCACTTCCACATGGCGGTCGAGACTACTCTCGAAGAATGGAATGATGGAAAGGCTCTTATAATGTGCCTAGTGTCCTACTTAAATGAGTTCTAAGTTTTGAAGGAGGATAAAATGTAAAGTAATAAATCAAAATTTTATAAAAAACTACTGAAAATAATGTGACTCCTACATATATAAGTTGTTGTAGGATTTTCAAATGGCGGCATAGACAACTTCGAAACAAGAAACGAAGCAAGGCTTTTATCACTTATTGATAATGCTATTTTAACAAGTTTTCAGTTTCGCAAAAATAGAAAATCAACCATGATGGGTCAAAACGGTAAATAATGTACCAAATTATCAGATTTCTATAGGTAAGTTGCTATCTAAGGTGCATATAGATGCATGGACTACCCTCGAAGCATGAAATGGTGGAAACGATTTCGGGAGATGTCGATGACGCTTAATTAATAAGTTTTCAGTTTTGAACAAAGTGAAAATCTATAGTGATGGATCAAAAGGGAACCAAATTGGTTATGAAATTATATGCTTACTAGTTATAAGTTGTTATACGAGATCCATATGGTCAGACATACAACTTCCGAAGCATGAAAGGAAGAAATGCTGGTGCAATGTCTAAATGATGATATTTAAGTAAGTTTTCTGTTTAGCGAATAAAAAATCATCGGTAACGCATCAAAAGTTTATGTAAAGGTGCCAAACATGAATAATCTCTATGGATAAGCTGTTCTATGACTTCCACATGGCGGTCAAGAGTACTCTCGAAAAATGAAATGATGGAAAGGCTGTTATAATGTGTCTAATGTCCTCTTTAAATGAGTTCTATGTTTAGAAGGAGGAGAAAATATAAAGTAATAAATCAAAATGTTATAAAAAAATACTAAAAATAATGTGACTCCTACATATATAAGTTATTGTAGGATTTTCAAATGGCGGCACAGACAACTTCGGAACAAGAAACGAAGCAAGGCTTCTATCACTTGTCGATAGTGCTATTTTAACAGGTTTTCAATTTCACAAAAATAGAAAATCTACCAATATGGGTCAAAACGGTTAATAATGTACCAAATTATCAGATTTCTATAGGTAAGTTGCTATCTAAGGTGCAAATAGATGCATGGACTACCCTCGAAGCATGAAATGGTGGAAACGATTTCAGGAGATGTCGATGACGCTTAATTAATAAGTTTTCAGTTTTGAACGAAGTGAAAATCTATAGTGATGGATCAAAAGGGAACCAAATTGGTGATGAAATTATATGCTTACTAGTTATAAGTTGTTATACGAGATCCATATGGTCAAACATACAACTTCCGAAGCATGAAAGGAAGAAATGCTGGTGCAATGTCTAAATGATTATATTTAAGTAAGTTTTCTGTTTAGCGAATAAAAAATCATAGGTAACGGATCAAAAGTTTATGTAAAGGTGCCAAACATAAATAATCTCTGTGGAAAAGCTGTTCTATGACTTCCACATGGCGGTCGAGACTACTCTTGAAGAATGAAATGATGGAAAGGCTGTTATAATGTGTCTAATGTCCTGTTCAAATGAGTTCTATGTTTTGAAGGAGGAGAAAATATAAAGTAATAAATGAAAATGTTATAAAAAAACTACTGAAAATAATGTGACTCCTACATATATAAGTTGTTGTAGAATTTTCAAATGGCGGCATTGACTACTTCGAAACAATAAATGAAGCAAGGCTTCTATCACTTGTCGATAATGTTATTTAAACAAGTTTTCAGTTTCGCAAAAATAGAAAATCTACCATGATGGGTCAAAACGTTTAATAATGTACCAAATTATCAGATTTCTATAGGTAAGTTGCTATCTGAGGTGCATATAGATGCATGGACTACCCTCGAAGCATGAAATGGTGGAAACGATTTTGGGAGATGTAGATGACGCTAAATTAATAATTTTTCAGTTTTGAACGAAGTGAAAATCTATAGTGATGGATCAAAAGGGAACAAAATTGGTGATGAAATTATATGCTTACTAGTTATAAGTTGTTATACGAGATGCATATGGTCGACTATACTACTTCCGAAGCTTGAAAGGAAGAAATGCTGGTGCAATGTCTAAATGATGCTATTTAAGTAAGTTTCCTGTTTAGCGAATAAAAAATCGTCGGTAACGGATCAAAAGTTTATGTAAAGGTGCCAAACATGAATAATCTATGTGTATAAGCTGTTCTATGACTTCCACATGGCGGTCGAGACTACTCTCGAAGAATGGAATGATGGAATGGCTCTTAAAATGTGTATAATGTAATATTTAAATGATTTCTAAGTTTTGAAGGAGGATAAAATGTAAAGTAATAAATCAAAATTTTATAAAAAACTACTGAAAATAATGTGACTCCTATATATATAAGTTGTTGTAGGATTTTCAAATGGCGGCATAGACAACTTCGAAACAAGAAACGAAGCGAGGCTTCTATCACTTGTTGATAATGCCATTTTAACAAGTTTTCAGTTTCGCAAAAATAGAAAATCTACCATGATGGGTCAAAACGGTAAATAATGTACCAAATTATCAGATTTCTATAGGTAAGTTGCTATCTGAGGTGCAAATAGATGCATGGACTACCCTCGAAGCATGAAATGGTGGAAACGATTTCGGGAGATGTCGATGACGCTTAATTAATAAGTTTTCAGTTTTGAACTAAGTGAAAATCTATAATGATGGATCAGAAGGGAACCAAATTGGTGATGAAATTATATGCTTACTAGTTATAAGTTGTTATACGAGATCCATATGGTCAAACATACAACTTCCGAAGCATGAAAGGAAGAAATGCTGGTGCAATGTCTAAATGATGATATTTAAGTAAGTTCTCTGTTTAGCGAATAAAAAATCATCGGTAACGGATCAAAAGTTTATGTAAAGGTGCCAAACATGAATAATCTCTGTGGATAAGCTGTTCTATGACTTCCACATGGCGGTCGAGACTACTCTCGAAGAATGAAATGATGGAAAGGCTGTTATAATGTGTCTAATGTCCTCTTTAAATGAGTTCTATGTTTCGAAGGAGGAGAAAATATAAAGTAATAAATCAAAATGTTATAAAAAAACTACTGAAAATAATGTGACTCCTACGTATATAAGTTGTTGTAGGATTTTGAAATGGCGGCATAGACATCTTCGAAACAATAAACGAAGCAAGGCTTCTATCACTTGTCGATAATGCTATTTAAACAAGTTTTCAGTTTCGAAAAAATAGAAAATCTACCATGATGGGTCAAAAAGGTTAATAATGTACCAAATTATCAGATTTCTATTGGTAAGTTGCTATCTGAGGTGCATATAGATGCATGGACTACCCTCGAAGCATGAAATGGTGGAAACGATTTCGAGAGATGTCGATGACGCTAAATTAATAAGTTTTCAGTTTTGAATGAAGTGAAAATCTATAGTGATGGATCAAAAGGGAACAAAATTGGTGATGAAATTATATGCTTACTAGTTATAAGTTGTTATACGAGATCCATATGGTCGAATATACTACTTCCGAAGCTTGAAAGGAACAAATGCTGGTGCAATGTCTAAATGATGCTATTTAAGTAAGTTTTCTGTTTAGCGAATAAAAAATCGTCGGTAACGGATCAAAAGTTAATGTAAAGGTGCCAAACATGAATAATCTATGTGGATAAGCTGTTCTATCACTTCCACATGGCGGTCGAGACTACTCTCGAAGAATGGAATGATGGAAAGGCTCTTATAATGTGCCTAGTGTCCTACTTAAATGAGTTCTAAGTTTTGAAGGAGGATAAAATGTAAAGTAATAAATCAAAATTTTATAAAAAACTACTGAAAATAATGTGACTCCTACATATATAAGTTGTTGTAGGATTTTCAAATGGCGGCATAGACAACTTCGAAACAACAAACGAAGCAAGGATTTTATCACTTATTGATAATGCTATTTTAACAAGTTTTCAGTTTCGCAAAAATAGAAAATCAACCATGATGGGTCAAAACGGTAAATAATGTACCAAATTATCAGATTTCTATAGGTAAGTTGCTATCTAAGGTGCATATAGATGCATGGACTACCCTCGAAGCATGAAATGGTGGAAACGATTTCGGGAGATGTCGATGACGCTTAATTAATAAGTTTTCAGTTTTGAACGAAGTGAAAATCTATAGTGATGGATCAAAAGGGAACCAAATTGGTTATGAAATTATATGCTTACTAGTTATAAGTTGTTATACAAGATCCATCTGGTCAGACATACAACTTCCGAAGCATGAAAGGAAGAAATGCTGGTGCAATGTCTAAATGATGATATTTAAGTAAGTTTTCTGTTTAGCGAATAAAAAATCATCGGTAACGCATCAAAAGTTTATGTAAAGGTGCCAAACATGAATAATCTCTATGGATAAGATGTTCTATGACTTCCACATGGCGGTCAAGAGTACTCTCGAAAAATGAAATGATGGAAAGGCTGTTATAATGTGTCTAATGTCCTCTTTAAATGAGTTCTATGTTTAGAAGGAGGAGAAAATATAAAGTAATAAATCAAAATGTTATAAAAAAATACTAAAAATAATGTGACTCCTACATATATAAGTTATTGTAGGATTTTCAAATGGCGGCACAGACAACTTCGGAACAAGAAACGAAGCAAGGCTTCTATCACTTGTCGATAATGCTATTTTAACAGGTTTTCAATTTCACAAAAATAGAAAATCTACCAATATGGGTCAAAACGGTTAATAATGTACCAAATTATCAGATTTCTATAGGTAAGTTGCTATCTAAGGTGCAAATAGATGCATGGACTACCCTCGAAGCATGAAATGGTGGAAACGATTTCAGGAGATGTCGATGACGCTTAATTAATAATTTTTCAGTTTTGAACGAAGTGAAAATCTATAGTGATGGATCAAAAGGGAACAAAATTAGTGATGAAATTATATGCTTACTAGTTATAAGTTGTTATACGAGATGCATATGGTCGACTATACTACTTCCGAAGCTTGAAAGGAAGAAATGCTGGTGCAATGTCTAAATGATGCTATTTAAGTAAGTTTCCTGTTTAGCGAATAAAAAATCGTCGGTAACGGATCAAAAGTTTATGTAAAGGTGCCAAACATGAATAATCTATGTGTATAAGCTGTTCTATGACTTCCACATGGCGGTCGAGACTACTCTCGAAGAATGGAATGATGGAATGGCTCTTAAAATGTGTATAATGTAATATTTAAATGATTTCTAAGTTTTGAAGGAGGATAAAATGTAAAGTAATAAATCAAAATTTTATAAAAAACTACTGAAAATAATGTGACTCCTATATATATAAGTTGTTGTAGGATTTTCAAATGGCGGCATAGACAACTTCGAAACAAGAAACGAAGCGAGGCTTCTATCACTTGTTGATAATGCCATTTTAACAAGTTTTCAGTTTCGCAAAAATAGAAAATCTACCATGATGGGTCAAAACGGTAAATAATGTACCAAATTATCAGATTTCTATAGGTAAGTTGCTATCTGAGGTGCAAATAGATGCATGGACTACCCTCGAAGCATGAAATGGTGGAAACGATTTCGGGAGATGTCGATGACGCTTAATTAATAAGTTTTCAGTTTTGAACTAAGTGAAAATCTATAGTGATGGATCAGAAGGGAACCAAATTGGTGATGAAATTATATGCTTACTAGTTATAAGTTGTTATACGAGATCCATATGGTCAAACATACAACTTCCGAAGCATGAAAGGAAGAAATGCTGGTGCAATGTCTAAATGATGATATTTAAGTAAGTTCTCTGTTTAGCGAATAAAAAATCATCGGTAACGGATCAAAAGTTTATGTAAAGGTGCCAAACATGAATAATCTCTGTGGATAAGCTGTTCTATGACTTCCACATGGCGGTCGAGACTACTCTCGAAGAATGAAATGATGGAAAGGCTGTTATAATGTGTCTAATGTCCTCTTTAAATGAGTTCTATGTTTCGAAGGAGGAGAAAATATAAAGTAATAAATGAAAATGTTATAAAAAAACTACTGAAAATAATGTGACTCCTACATATATAAGTTGTTGTACGATTTTCAAATGGCGGCATAGACATCTTCGAAACAATAAACGAAGCAAGGCTTCTATCACTTGTCGATAATGCTATTTAAACAAGTTTTCAGTTTCGCAAAAATAGAAAATCTACCATGATGGGTCAAAACATTTAATATTGTACCAAATTATCAGATTTCTATAGGTAAGTTGCTATTTGAGGTGCATATAGATGAATGGACTACCCTCGAAGCATGAAATGGTGGAAACGATTTCGGGAGATGTCGATGACGCTTAATTAATAAGTTTTCAGTTTTGAACGAAGTGAAAATCTATAGTGATAGATCAAAAGGGAACCAAATTAGTGATGAAATTATATGCTTAGACAACTTCGAAACAAGAAACGAATCAAGGCTTCTATCACTTGTCGATAATGCTATTTAAACAAGTTTTCAGTTTTGCAAAAATAGAAAATCTACCATGATGGGTCAAAACAGTTAATAATGTACCAAATTATCAGATTTCTATAGGTAAGTTGCTATCTGAGGTGCATATAGATGCATGGACTACCCTCGAAGCATGAAATGGTGGAAACGATTTCGGGAGATGTCGATGACGCTTAATTAATAAGTTTTCAGTTTTGAACGAAGTGAAAATCTATAGTGATGGATCAAAAGAGAACAAAATTGGTGATGAAATTATATGCTTACTATTATAAGTTGTTATACGAGATCCATATGGTCGAATACACTACTTCCGAAGCTTGAAAGGAAGAAATGCTGGTGCAATGTCTAAATGATGCTATTTAAGTAAGTTTTCTGTTTAGAGAATAAAAAATCGTCTGTAACGGATCAAAATTTTATGTAAAGGTGCCAAACATGAATAATCTATGTGGATAAGCTGTTCTATGACTTCCACATGGCGGTCGAGACTACTCTCGAAGAATGAAATGATGGAAAGGCTGTTATAATGTGTCTAATGTCCTCTTTAAATGAGTTCTATGTTTCGAAGGACGAGAAAATGCAAAGTAATAAATCAAAATGTTATAAAAAAACTACTGAAAATAATTTGACTCCTACATATATAAGTTGTTGTTGGATTTTCAAATGGGGGCATAGACAACTTCGAAACAATAAACGAAGCAAGGCTTCTATCACTTGTTAATAATGCTATTTAAACAAGTTTTCTGTTTCGCAAAACTAGAAAATCTACCATGATGGGACAAAATGGTTAATAATGTACCAAATTATCAGATTTCTATATGTAAGTTGCTATCTGAGGTGCATATAGATGCATGGACTACCCTCGAAGCATGAAATGGTGGAAACGATTTTGGGAGATGTCGATGACGCTTAATTAATAAGTTTTCAGTTTTAAACGAAGTGAAAATCTATAGTGATGGATAAAAAGGGAAGAAAATTGGTGATGAAATTATATGCTTACTAGTTATAAGTTGTTATACGAGATCCATATGGCCGAATATACTACTTCCGAAGCTTGAAAGGAAGAAATGCTGGTGCAATGTCTAAATGATGCTATTTAAGTAAGTTTTCTGTTTAGCGAATAAAAAATCATCGGTAACGGATCAAAAGTTTATGTAAAGGTGCCAAACATGGATAATCTATGTGGATAAGCTGTTCTATATCTTCCACATGGCGGTCGAGACTACTCTCGAAGAATGGAATGATGGAAAGGCTCTTATAATGTGTCTACTGTCCTACTTAAATGAGTTATAAGTTTTGAAGGAGGAGAAAATGTAAAGTAATAAATCAAAATGTTATAAAAAACTATTGAAAATAATGTGACTCCTACATATATAAGTTGTTGTAGGATTTTCAAATGGCGGCATCGACAACTTTGAAACAAGAAATGAAGCAAGGCTTCTATCACTTTTCGATAATGCTATTTTAATAAGTTTTCAGTTTCACAAAAATAGAAAATCTACCATGATGGGTCAAAACGGTAAATAATGTACCAAATTATCAGATTTCTATAGGTAAGTTGCTATCTGAGGTGCATATAGATGCATGGACTATCCTCGAAGCATGAAATGGTGGAAACGATTTCGGGAGATGTCGATGACGCTTAATTAATAAGTTTTCAGTTTTGAACGAAGTGAAAATCTATAGTGATGGATCAAAAGGGAACCAAATTGGTGATGAAATTAAATGCTTACTAGTTATAAGTTGTTATATGAGATCCATATGGTCAAACATACAACTTCCGAAGCATGAAAGGAAGAAATGCTGGTGCAATGTCTAAATGATGATATTTACGTAAGTTTTCTGTTTAGCGAATAAAAAATCATCGGTAACGGATCAAAAGTTTATGTAAAGGTGCCAAACATGAATAATCTCTGTGGATAAGCTGTTCTATGACTTCCACATGGCGGTCGAGACTACTCTCGAAGAATGAAATGATGGAAAGGCTGTTATAATGTGTCTAATGTCCTCTTTAAATGAGTTCTATGTTTCGAAGAAGGAGAAAATATAAAGTAATCAATCAAAATTTTATAAAAAAACTACTAAAAATAATGTGACTCCTACATATATAAGTTGTTGTAGGATTTTCAAATGGCGGCATAGACAACTTCGGAACAAGAAACGAAGCAAGGCTTCTATCACTTGTCGATAATGCTATTTTAACAGGTTTTCAGTTTCACAAAAATAGAAAATCTACAATGATGGGTCAAAACGGTTAATAATGTACCAAATTATCTGATTTCTATAGGTAAGTTGCTATCTGAGGTGCATATAGATGCATGGACTACCCTCGAAGCATGAAATGGTGGAAACGATTTCGGGAGATGTCGATGACGCTTAATTAAAAAGTTTTCAGTTTTGAACGAAGTGAAAATCTATAGTGATGGATCAAAAGGGAACCAAATTGGTGATGAAATTATATGCTTACTAGTTATAAGTTGTTATACGAGATCCATATGGTCAAACATACAACTTCCGAAGCATGAAAGGAAGAAATGCTGGTGCAATGTCTAAATGATGATATTTAAGTAAGTTTTCTGTTTAGCGAATAAAAAATCATAGGTAACGGATCAAAAGTTTATGTAAAGGTGCCAAACATGAATAATCTCTGTGGATAAGCTGTTCTATGACTTCCACATGGCGGTCGAGACTACTCTCGAAGAATGAAATGATGGAAAGGCTGTTATAATGTGTCTAATGTCCTCTTTAAATGAGTTCTATGTTCGAAGGAGGAGAAAATATAAAGTAATAAATCAAAATGTTATAAAAAAACTACTGAAAATAATGTGACTCCTACATATATAAGTTGTTGTAGGATTTTCAAATGGCGGCATAGACAACTTCGAAACAATAAACGAAGCAAGGCTTCTATCACTTGTCGATAATGCTATTTAAACAAGTTTTCAGTTTTGCAAAAATAGAAAATCTACCATGATGGGTCAAAACGGTTAATAATGTACCAAATTATCAGATTTCTATAGGTAAGTTGCTATCTGAGGTGCATATAGATGAATGGACTACCCTCGAAGCATGAAATGGTGGAAACGATTTCGGGAGATGTCGATGACGCTTAATTAATAAGTTTTCAGTTTTGAACAAAGTGAAAATCTATAGTGATAGATCAAAAGGGAACCAAATTGGTGATGAAATTATATGCTTAGACAACTTCGAAACAAGAAACGAATCAAGGCTTCTATCACTTGTCGATAATGCTATTTAAACAAGTTTTCAGTTTTGCAAAAATAGAAAATCTACCATGATGGGACAAAACGGTTAATAATGTACCAAATTATCAGATTTCTATAGGTAAGTTGCTATCTGAGGTGCATATAGATGCATGGACTACCCTCGAAGCATGAAATGGTGGAAACGATTTTGGGAGATGTCGATGACGCTTAATTAATAAGTTTTCAGTTTTAAACGAAGTGAAAATCTATAGTGATGGATAAAAAGGGAAGAAAATTGGTGATGAAATTATATGCTTACTAGTTATAAGTTGTTATAAGAGATCCATATGGCCGAATATACTACTTCCGAAGCTTGAAAGGAAGAAATGCTGGTGCAATGTCTAAATGATGCTATTTAAGTAAGTTTTCTGTTTAGCGAATAAAAAATCATCGGTAACGGATCAAAAGTTTATGTAAAGGTGCCAAACATGGATAATCTATGTGCATAAGCTGTTCTATATCTTCCACATGGCGGTCGAGACTACTCTCGAAGAATGGAATGATGGAAAGGCTCTTATAATGTGCCTAGTGTCCTACTTAAATGAGTTCTAAGTTTTGAAGGAGGATAAAATGTAAAGTAATAAATCAAAATGTTATAAAAAACTACTGAAAATAATGTGACTCCTACATATATAAGTTGTTGTAGGATTTTCAAATGGCGGCATCGACAACTTTGAAACAAGAAATGAAGCAAGGCTTCTATCACTTTTCGATAATGCTATTTTAACAAGTTTTCAGTTTCGCAAAAATAGAAAATCTACCATGATGGGTCAAAACGGTAAATAATGTACCAAATTATCAGATTTCTATAGGTAAGTTGCTATCTGAGGTGCATACAGATGCATGGACTACCCTCGAAGCATGAAATGGTGGAAACGATTTCGGGAGATGTCGATGACGCTTAATTAATAAGTTTTCAGTTTTGAACGAAGTGAAAATCTATAGTGATGGATCAAAAGGGAACCAAATTGGTGATGAAATTAAATGCTTACTAGTTATAAGTTGTTATACGAGATCCATATGGTCAAACATACAACTTCCGAAGCATGAAAGGAAGAAATGCTGGTGCAATGTCTAAATGATCACATTTAAGTAAGTTTTCTGTTTAGCGAATAAAAAATCATCGGTAACGGATCAAAAGTTTATGTAAAGGTGCCAAACATGAATAATCTCTGTGGATAAGCTGTTCTATGACTTCCACATGGCGGTCGAGACTACTCTCGAAGAATAAAATGATGGAAAGGCTGTTATAATGTGTCTAATGTCCTCTTTAAATGAGTTCTATGTTTCGAAGGAGGAGAAAATATAAAGTAATAAATCAAAATGTTATAAAAAAACTACTAAAAATAATGTGACTCCTACATATATAAGTTGTTGTAGGATTTTCAAATGGCGGCATAGACAACTTCGGAACAAGAAACGAAGCAAGGCTTCTATCACTTGTCGATAATGCCATTTTAACAAGTTTTCAGTTTCGCAAAAATAGAAAATCTACCATGATGGGTCAAAACGGTAAATAATGTACCAAATTATCAGATTTCTATAGGTAAGTTGCTATCTGAGGTGCATATAGATGCATGGACTACCCTCGAAGCATGAAATGGTGGAAACGATTTCGGGAGATGTCGATGACGCTTAATTAATAAGTTTTCAGTTTTGAACGAAGTGAAAATCTATAGTGATGGATCAGAAGGGAACCAAATTGGTGATGAAATTATATGCTTACTAGTTATAAGTTGTTATACGAGATCCATATGGTCAAACATACAACTTCCGAAGCATGAAAGGAAGAAATGCTGGTGCAATGTCTAAATGATGATATTTAAGTAAGTTTTCTGTTTAGCGAATAAAAAATCATAGGTAACGGATCAAAAGTTTGTGTAAAGGTGCCAAACATGAATAATCTCTGTGGATAAGCTGTTCTATGACTTCCACATGTCGGTCGAGACTACTCTCGAAGAATGAAATGATGGAAAGGCTGTTATAATGTGTCTAATGTCCTCTTTAAATGAGTTCTATGTTTCGAAGGAGGAGAAAATATAAAGTAATAAATCAAAATGTTATAAAAAAACTACTGAAAATAATGTGACTCCTACATATATAAGTTGTTGTAGGATTTTCAAATGGCGGCATAGACAACTTCGAAACAATAAACGAAGCAAGGCTTCTATCACTTGTCGATAATGCTATTTAAACAAGTTTTCAGTTTCGCAAAAATAGAAAATCTACCATGATGGGTCAAAACGTTTAATAATGTACCAAATTATCAGATTTCTATAGGTAAGTTGCTATCTGAGGTGCATATAGATGAATGGACTACCCTCGAAGCATGAAATGGTGGAAACGATTTCGGGAGATGTCGATGACGCTTAATTAATAAGTTTTCAGTTTTGAACGAAGTGAAAATCTATAGTGATAGATCAAAAGGGAACCAAATTGGTGATGAAATTATATGCTTAGACAACTTCGAAACAAGAAACAAATCAAGGCTTCTATCACTTGTCGATAATGCTATTTAAACATGTTTTCAGTTTTGCAAAAATAGAAAATCTACCATGATGGGTCAAAACAGTTAATAATGTACCAAATTATCAGATTTCTATAGGTAAGTTGCTATCTGAGCTGCATATAGATGCATGGACTACCCTCGAAGCATGAAATGGTGGAAACGATTTCGGGAGATGTCGATGACGCTTAATTAATAAGTTTTCAGTTTTGAACGAAGTTAAAATCTATAGTGATGGATCAAAAGAGAACAAAATTGGTGATGAAATTATATGCTTACTAGTTATAACTTGTTATACGAGATCCATATGGTCAAATACACTACTTCCGAAGCTTGAAAGGAAGAAATGCTGGTGCAATGTCTAAATGATGCTATTTAAGTAAGTTTTCTGTTTAGCGAATAAAAAATCGTCTGTAACGGGTCAAAAGTTTATGTAAAGGTGCCAAACATGAATAATCTGTGTGGATAAGCTGTTCTATGACTTCCACATGGCGGTCGAGACTACTCTCGAAGAATGAAATGATGGAAAGGCTGTTATAATGTGTCTAATGTCCTCTTTAAATGAGTTCTATGTTTCGAAGGAGGAGAAAATATAAAGTAATAAATCAAAATGTTATAAAAAAAACTACTGAAAGTAATGTGACTCCTACATATATAAGTTGTTGTAGGATTTTCAAATGGCGGCATAGACAACTTCGAAACAATAAACGAAGCAAGGCTTCTATCACTTGTCGATAATGCTATTTAAACAAGTTTTCAGTTTCGCAAAAATAGAAAATCTACCATGATGGGTCAAAACGTTTAATAATGTACCAAATTATCAGATTTCTATAGGTAAGTTGCTATCTGAGGTGCATATAGATGAATGGACTACCCTCGAAACATGAAATGGTGGAAACGATTTCGGGAGATGTCGATGACGCTTAATTAATAAGTTTTCAGTTTTGAACAAAGTGAAAATCTATAGTGATGGATCAAAAGAGAACCAAATTGGTGATGAAATTATATGCTTAGACAACTTCGAAACAAGAAACGAATCAAGGCTTCTATCACTTGTCGATAATGCTATTTAAACAAGTTTTCAGTTTTGCAAAAATAGAAAATCTACCATGATGGGTCAAAACAGTTAATAATGTACCAAATTATCAGATTTCTATAGGTAAGTTGCTATCTGAGGTGCATATAGATGCATGGACTACCCTCGAAGCATGAAATGGCGGAAACGATTTCGGGAGATGTCGATGACGCTTAATTAATAAGTTTTCAGTTTTGAACGAAGTGAAAATCTTTAGTGATGGATCAAAAGAGAAGAAAATTGGTGATGAAATTATATGCTTACTAGTTATAAGTTGTTATACGAGATCCATATGGTCGAATACACTACTTCCAAGCTTGAAAGGAAGAAATTCTGGTGCAATGTCTAAATGATGCTATTTAAGTAAGTTTTCTGTTTAGCGAATAAAAAATCGTCTGTAACGGATCAAAAGTTTATGTAAAGGTGCCAAACATGAATAATCTATGTGGATAAGCTGTTCTATGACTTCCACATGGCGGTCGAGACTACTCTCGAAGAATGAAATGATGGAAAGGCTGTTATAATGTGTCTAATGTCCTCTTTAAATGAGTTCTATGTTTCGAAGGAGGAGAAAATGCAAAGTAATAAATCAAAATGTTATAAAAAAACTACTGAAAATAATTTGACTCCTACATATATAAGTTGTTGTTGGATTTTCAAATGGCGGCATAGACAACTTCGAAACAATAAACGAAGCAAGGCTTCTATCACTTGTCGATAATGCTATTTAAACAAGTTTTCAGTTACGCAAAAATAGAAAATCTACCATGATGGGACAAAACGGTTAATAATGTACCAAATTATCAGATTTCTATAGGTAAGTTGCTATCTGAGGTGCATATAGATGCATGGACTACCCTCGAAGCATGAAATGGTGGAAACGATTTTGGGAGATGTCGATGACGCTTAATTAATAAGTTTTCAGTTTTGAACGAAGTGAAAATCTATAGTGATGGATCAAAAGGGAACCAAATTGGTGATGAAATTATATGCTTACTAGTTATAAGTTGTTATACGAGATCCATATGGTCAAACATACAACTTCCGAAGCATGAAAGGAAGAAATGCTGGTGCAATGTCTAAATGATGACATTTAAGTAAGTTTTCTGTTTAGCGAATAAAAAATCATCGGTAACGGATCAAAAGTTTATGTAAAGGTGCCAAACATGAATAATCTCTGTGGATAAGCTGTTCTATGACTTCCACATGGCGGTCAAGACTACTCTCGAAGAATGAAATGATGGAAAGGCTGTTATAATGTGTCTAATGTCCTCTTTAAATGAGTTCTATGTTTCGAAGGAGGAGAAAATATAAAGTAATCAATCAAAATGTTATAAAAAAACTACTAAAAATAATGTGACTCCTACATATATAAGTTGTTGTAGGATTTTCAAATGGCGGCATAGACAACTTCGGAACAAGAAACGAAGCAAGGCTTCTATCACTTGTCGATAATGCTATTTTAACAGGTTTTCAGTTTCACAAAAATAGAAAATCCACAATGATTGGTCAAAACGGTTAATAATGTACCAAATTATCTGATTTCTATAGGTAAGTTGCTATCTGAGGTGCATATAGATGCATGGACTACCCTCGAAGCATGAAATGGTGGAAACGATTTCGGGAGATGTCGATGACGCTTAATTAACAAGTTTTCAGTTTTGAACGAAGTGAAAATCTATAGTGATGGATCAAAAGGGAACCAAATTGGTGATGAAATTATATGCTTACTAGTTATAAGTTGTTATACGAGATCCATATGGTC
Organism: Triticum urartu; assembly: GCF_056163025.1. Lineage (NCBI taxonomy): Eukaryota > Viridiplantae > Streptophyta > Magnoliopsida > Poales > Poaceae > Triticum > Triticum urartu. Next base: position 3,918,967 of record NC_141876.1, on the reverse strand, counting down.
AAACATACAACTTCCGAAGCATGAAAGGAAGAAATGCTGGTGCAATGTCTAAATGATGATATTTAAGTAAGTTTTCTGTTTAGCGAATAAAAAATCATAGGTAACGGATCAAAAGTTTATGTAAAGGTGCCAAACATGAATAATCTCTGTGGATAAGCTGTTCTATGACTTCCAGATGGCGGTCGAGACTACTCTCGAAGAATGAAATGATGGAAAGGCTGTTATAATGTGTCTAATGTCCTCTTTAAATGAGTTCTATGTTTCGAAGGAGGAGAAAATATAAAGTAATAAATCAAAATGTTATAAAAAAACTACTGAAAATAATGTGACTCCTACATATATAAGTTGTTGTAGGATTTTCAAATGGCGGCATAGACAACTTCGAAACAATAAACGAAGCAAGGCTTCTATCACTTGTCGATAATGCTATTTAAACAAGTTTTCAGTTTTGCAAAAATAGAAAATCTACCATGATGGGTCAAAACGGTTAATAATGTACCAAATTATCAGATTTCTATAGGTAAGTTGCTATCTGAGGTGCATATAGATGAATGGACTACCCTCGAAGCATGAAATGGTGGAAACGATTTCGGGAGATGTCGATGACGCTTAATTAATAAGTTTTCAGTTTTGAACGAAGTGAAAATCTATAGTGATAGATCAAAAGGGAACCAAATTGGTGATGAAATTATATGCTTAGACAACTTCGAAACAAGAAACAAATCAAGGCTTCTATCACTTGTCGATAATGCTATTTAAACATGTTTTCAGTTTTGCAAAAATAGAAAATCTACCATGATGGGTCAAAACAGTTAATAATGTACCAAATTATCAGATTTCTATAGGTAAGTTGCTATCTGAGCTGCATATAGATGCATGGACTACCCTCGAAGCATGAAATGGTGGAAACGATTTCGGGAGATGTCGATGACGCTTAATTAATAAGTTTTCAGTTTTGAACGAAGTTAAAATCTATAGTGATGGATCAAAAGAGAACAAAATTGGTGATGAAATTATATGCTTACTAGTTATAACTTGTTATACGAGATCCATATGGTCGAATACACTACTTCCGAAGCTTGAAAGGAAGAAATGCTGGTGCAATGTCTAAATGATGCTATTTAAGTAAGTTTTCTGTTTAGCGAATAAAAAATCGTCTGTAACGGGTCAAAAGTTTATGTAAAGGTGCCAAACATGAATAATCTATGTGGATAAGCTGTTCTATGACTTCCACATGGCGGTCGAGACTACTCTCGAAGAATGAAATGATGGAAAGGCTGTTATAATGTGTCTAATGTCCTCTTTAAATGAGTTCTATGTTTCGAAGGAGGAGAAAATATAAAGTAATAAATCAAAATGTTATAAAAAAAACTACTGAAAGTAATGTGACTCCTACATATATAAGTTGTTGTAGGATTTTCAAATGGCGGCATAGACAACTTCGAAACAATAAACGAAGCAAGGCTTCTATCACTTGTCGATAATGCTATTTAAACAAGTTTTCAGTTTCGCAAAAATAGAAAATCTACCATGATGGGTCAAAACGTTTAATAATGTACCAAATTATCAGATTTCTATAGGTAAGTTGCTATCTGAGGTGCATATAGATGAATGGACTACCCTCGAAGCATGAAATGGTGGAAACGATTTCGGGAGATGTCGATGACGCTTAATTAATAAGTTTTCAGTTTTGAACAAAGTGAAAATCTATAGTGATGGATCAAAAGAGAACCAAATTGGTGATGAAATTATATGCTTAGACAACTTCGAAACAAGAAACGAATCAAGGCTTCTATCACTTGTCGATAATGCTATTTAAACAAGTTTTCAGTTTTGCAAAAATAGAAAATCTACCATGATGGGTCAAAACAGTTAATAATGTACCAAATTATCAGATTTCTATAGGTAAGTTGCTATCTGAGGTGCATATAGATGCATGGACTACCCTCGAAGCATGAAATGGCGGAAACGATTTCGGGAGATGTCGATGACGCTTAATTAATAAGTTTTCAGTTTTGAACGAAGTGAAAATCTTTAGTGATGGATCAAAAGAGAAGAAAATTGGTGATGAAATTATATGCTTACTAGTTATAAGTTGTTATACGAGATCCATATGGTCGAATACACTACTTCCAAGCTTGAAAGGAAGAAATTCTGGTGCAATGTCTAAATGATGCTATTTAAGTAAGTTTTCTGTTTAGCGAATAAAAAATCGTCTGTAACGGATCAAAAGTTTATGTAAAGGTGCCAAACATGAATAATCTATGTGGATAAGCTGTTCTATGACTTCCACATGGCGGTCGAGACTACTCTCGAAGAATGAAATGATGGAAAGGCTGTTATAATGTGTCTAATGTCCTCTTTAAATGAGTTCTATGTTTCGAAGGAGGAGAAAATGCAAAGTAATAAATCAAAATGTTATAAAAAAACTACTGAAAATAATTTGACTCCTACATATATAAGTTGTTGTTGGATTTTCAAATGGCGGCATAGACAACTTCGAAACAATAAACGAAGCAAGGCTTCTATCACTTGTCGATAATGCTATTTAAACAAGTTTTCAGTTACGCAAAAATAGAAATCTACCATGATGGGACAAAACGGTTAATAATGTACCAAATTATCAGATTTCTATAGGTAAGTTGCTATCTGAGGTGCATATAGATGCATGGACTACCCTCGAAGCATGAAATGGTGGAAACGATTTTGGGAGATGTCGATGACGCTTAATTAATAAGTTTTCAGTTTTGAACGAAGTGAAAATCTATAGTGATGGATCAAAAGGGAACCAAATTGGTGATGAAATTATATGCTTACTAGTTATAAGTTGTTATACGAGATCCATATGGTCAAACATACAACTTCCAAAGCATGAAAGGAAGAAATGCTGGTGCAATGTCTAAATGATGACATTTAAGTAAGTTTTCTGTTTAGCGAATAAAAAATCATCGGTAACGGATCAAAAGTTTATGTAAAGGTGCCAAACATGAATAATCTCTGTGGATAAGCTGTTCTATGACTTCCACATGGCGGTCAAGACTACTCTCGAAGAATGAAATGATGGAAAGGCTGTTATAATGTGTCTAATGTCCTCTTTAAATGAGTTCTATGTTTCGAAGGAGGAGAAAATATAAAGTAATCAATCAAAATGTTATAAAAAAACTACTAAAAATAATGTGACTCCTACATATATAAGTTGTTGTAGGATTTTCAAATGGCGGCATAGACAACTTCGGAACAAGAAACGAAGCAAGGCTTCTATCACTTGTCGATAATGCTATTTTAACAGGTTTTCAGTTTCACAAAAATAGAAAATCCACAATGATTGGTCAAAACGGTTAATAATGTACCAAATTATCTGATTTCTATAGGTAAGTTGCTATCTGAGGTGCATATAGATGCATGGACTACCCTCGAAGCATGAAATGGTGGAAACGATTTCGGGAGATGTCGATGACGCTTAATTAACAAGTTTTCAGTTTTGAACGAAGTGAAAATCTATAGTGATGGATCAAAAGGGAACCAAATTGGTGATGAAATTATATGCTTACTAGTTATAAGTTGTTATACGAGATCCATATGGTCAAACATATAACTTCCGAAGCATGAAAGGAAGAAATGCTGGTGCAATGTCTAAATGATGATATTTAAGTAAGTTTTCTGTTTAGCGAATAAAAAATCATAGGTAACGGATCAAAAGTTTATGTAAAGGTGCCAAACATGAATAATCTCTGTGGATAAGCTGTTCTATGACTTCCACATGGCGGTCGAGACTACTCTCGAAGAATGAAATGATGGAAAGGCTGTTATAATGTGTCTAATGTCCTCTTTAAATGAGTTCTATGTTTCGAAGGAGGAGAAAATATAAAGTAATAAATCAAAATGTTATAAAAAAACTACTGAAAATAATGTGACTCCTACATATATAAGTTGTTGTAGGATTTTCAAATGGCGGCATAGACAACTTCGAAACAATAAACGAAGCAAGGCTTCTATCACTTCTCGATAATGCTATTTAAACAAGTTTTCAGTTTCGCAAAAATAGAAAATCTACCATGATGGGTCAAAACGGTTAATAATGTACCAAATTATCAGATTTCTATAGGTAAGTTGCTATCTGAGGTGCATATAGATGAATGGACTACCCTCGAAGCATGAAATGGTGGAAACGATTTCGGGAGATGTCGATGACGCTTAATTAATAAGTTTTCAGTTTTGAACGAAGTGAAAATCTATAGTGATAGATCAAAAGGGAACCAAATTGGTGATGAAATTATATGCTTAGACAACTTCAAAACAAGAAACGAATCAAGGCTTCTATCACTTGTCGATAATGCTATTTAAACAAGTTTTCAGTTTTGCAAAAATAGAAAATCTACCATGATGGGTCAAAACAGTTAATAATGTACCAAATTATCAGATTTCTATAGGTAGGTTGATATCTGAGGCGCATATAGATGCATGGACTACCCTCGAAGCATGAAATGGTGGAAACGATTTCGGGAGATCTCGATGACGCTTAATTAAAAAGTTTTCAGTTTTGAACGAAGTGAAAATCTATAGTGATGGATCAGAAGGGAACCAAATTGGTGATGAAATTATATGCTTACTAGTTATAAGTTGTTATACGAGATCCATATGGTCAAACATACAACTTCCGAAGCATGAAAGGAAGAAATGCTGGTGCAATGTCTAAATGATGATATTTAAGTAAGTTTTCTGTTTAGCGAATAAAAAATCATCGGTAACGGATCAAAAGTTTATGTAAAGGTGCCAAACATGAATAATCTCTGTGGATAAGCTGTTCTATGACTTCCACATGGCGGTCGAGACTACTCTCGAAGAATGAAATGATGGAAAGGCTGTTATAATGTGTCTAATGTCCTCTTTAAATGAGTTCTATGTTTCGAAGGAGGAGAAAATATAAAGTAATAAATCAAAATGTTATAAAAAAAACTACTGAAAGTAATGTGACTCCTACATATATAAGTTGTTGTAGGATTTTCAAATGGCGGCATAGACAACTTCGAAACAATAAACGAAGCAAGGCTTCTATCACTTGTCGATAATGCTATTTAAACAAGTTTTCAGTTTCGCAAAAATAGAAAATCTACCATGATGGGTCAAAACGTTTAATAATGTACCAAATTATCAGATTTCTATAGGTAAGTTGCTATCTGAGGTGCATATAGATGAATGGACTACCCTCGAAACATGAAATGGTGGAAACGATTTCGGGAGATGTCGATGACGCTTAATTAATAAGTTTTCAGTTTTGAACAAAGTGAAAATCTATAGTGATGGATCAAAAGAGAACCAAATTGGTGATGAAATTATATGCTTAGACAACTTCGAAACAAGAAACGAATCAAGGCTTCTATCACTTGTCGATAATGCTATTTAAACAAGTTTTCAGTTTTGCAAAAATAGAAAATCTACCATGATGGGTCAAAACAGTTAATAATGTACCAAATTATCAGATTTCTATAGGTAAGTTGCTATCTGAGGTGCATATAGATGCATGGACTACCCTCGAAGCATGAAATGGCGGAAACGATTTCGGGAGATGTCGATGACGCTTAATTAATAAGTTTTCAGTTTTGAACGAAGTGAAAATCTTTAGTGATGGATCAAAAGAGAAGAAAATTGGTGATGAAATTATATGCTTACTAGTTATAAGTTGTTATACGAGATCCATATGGTCGAATACACTACTTCCAAGCTTGAAAGGAAGAAATTCTGGTGCAATGTCTAAATGATGCTATTTAAGTAAGTTTTCTGTTTAGCGAATAAAAAATCGTCTGTAACGGATCAAAAGTTTATGTAAAGGTGCCAAACATGAATAATCTATGTGGATAAGCTGTTCTATGACTTCCACATGGCGGTCGAGACTACTCTCGAAGAATGAAATGATGGAAAGGCTGTTATAATGTGTCTAATGTCCTCTTTAAATGAGTTCTATGTTTCGAAGGAGGAGAAAATGCAAAGTAATAAATCAAAATGTTATAAAAAAACTACTGAAAATAATTTGACTCCTACATATATAAGTTGTTGTTGGATTTTCAAATGGCGGCATAGACAACTTCGAAACAATAAACGAAGCAAGGCTTCTATCACTTGTCGATAATGCTATTTAAACAAGTTTTCAGTTACGCAAAAATAGAAAATCTACCATGATGGGACAAAACGGTTAATAATGTACCAAATTATCAGATTTCTATAGGTAAGTTGCTATCTGAGGTGCATATAGATGCATGGACTACCCTCGAAGCATGAAATGGTGGAAACGATTTTGGGAGATGTCGATGACGCTTAATTAATAAGTTTTCAGTTTTGAACGAAGTGAAAATCTATAGTGATGGATCAAAAGGGAACCAAATTGGTGATGAAATTATATGCTTACTAGTTATAAGTTGTTATACGAGATCCATATGGTCAAACATACAACTTCCGAAGCATGAAAGGAAGAAATGCTGGTGCAATGTCTAAATGATGACATTTAAGTAAGTTTTCTGTTTAGCGAATAAAAAATCATCGGTAACGGATCAAAAGTTTATGTAAAGGTGCCAAACATGAATAATCTCTGTGGATAAGCTGTTCTATGACTTCCACATGGCGGTCAAGACTACTCTCGAAGAATGAAATGATGGAAAGGCTGTTATAATGTGTCTAATGTCCTCTTTAAATGAGTTCTATGTTTCGAAGGAGGAGAAAATATAAAGTAATCAATCAAAATGTTATAAAAAAACTACTAAAAATAATGTGACTCCTACATATATAAGTTGTTGTAGGATTTTCAAATGGCGGCATAGACAACTTCGGAACAAGAAACGAAGCAAGGCTTCTATCACTTGTCGATAATGCTATTTTAACAGGTTTTCAGTTTCACAAAAATAGAAAATCCACAATGATTGGTCAAAACGGTTAATAATGTACCAAATTATCTGATTTCTATAGGTAAGTTGCTATCTGAGGTGCATATAGATGCATGGACTACCCTCGAAGCATGAAATGGTGGAAACGATTTCGGGAGATGTCGATGACGCTTAATTAACAAGTTTTCAGTTTTGAACGAAGTGAAAATCTATAGTGATGGATCAAAAGGGAACCAAATTGGTGATGAAATTATATGCTTACTAGTTATAAGTTGTTATACGAGATCCATATGGTCAAACATATAACTTCCGAAGCATGAAAGGAAGAAATGCTGGTGCAATGTCTAAATGATGATATTTAAGTAAGTTTTCTGTTTAGCGAATAAAAAATCATAGGTAACGGATCAAAAGTTTATGTAAAGGTGCCAAACATGAATAATCTCTGTGGATAAGCTGTTCTATGACTTCCACATGGCGGTCGAGACTACTCTCGAAGAATGAAATGATGGAAAGGCTGTTATAATGTGTCTAATGTCCTCTTTAAATGAGTTCTATGTTTCGAAGGAGGAGAAAATATAAAGTAATAAATCAAAATGTTATAAAAAAACTACTGAAAATAATGTGACTCCTACATATATAAGTTGTTGTAGGATTTTCAAATGGCGGCATAGACAACTTCGAAACAATAAACGAAGCAAGGCTTCTATCACTTCTCGATAATGCTATTTAAACAAGTTTTCAGTTTCGCAAAAATAGAAAATCTACCATGATGGGTCAAAACGGTTAATAATGTACCAAATTATCAGATTTCTATAGGTAAGTTGCTATCTGAGGTGCATATAGATGAATGGACTACCCTCGAAGCATGAAATGGTGGAAACGATTTCGGGAGATGTCGATGACGCTTAATTAATAAGTTTTCAGTTTTGAACGAAGTGAAAATCTATAGTGATAGATCAAAAGGGAACCAAATTGGTGATGAAATTATATGCTTAGACAACTTCAAAACAAGAAACGAATCAAGGCTTCTATCACTTGTCGATAATGCTATTTAAACAAGTTTTCAGTTTTGCAAAAATAGAAAATCTACCATGATGGGTCAAAACAGTTAATAATGTACCAAATTATCAGATTTCTATAGGTAGGTTGATATCTGAGGCGCATATAGATGCATGGACTACCCTCGAAGCATGAAATGGTGGAAACGATTTCGGGAGATCTCGATGACGCTTAATTAAAAAGTTTTCAGTTTTGAACGAAGTGAAAATCTATAGTGATGGATCAGAAGGGAACCAAATTGGTGATGAAATTATATGCTTACTAGTTATAAGTTGTTATACGAGATCCATATGGTCAAACATACAACTTCCGAAGCATGAAAGGAAGAAACGCTGGTGCAATGTCTAAATGATGATATTTAAGTAAGTTTTCTGTTTAGCGAATAAAAAATCATCGGTAACGGATCAAAAGTTTATGTAAAGGTGCCAAACATGAATAATCTCTGTGGATAAGCTGTTCTATGACTTCCACATGGCGGTCGAGACTACTCTCGAAGAATGAAATGATGGAAAGGCTGTTATAATGTGTCTAATGTCCTCTTTAAATGAGTTCTATGTTTCGAAGGAGGAGAAAATATAAAGTAATAAATCAAAATGTTATAAAAAAACTACTGAAAGTAATGTGACTCCTACATATATAAGTTGTTGTAGGATTTTCAAATGGCGGCATAGACAACTTCGAAACAATAAACGAAGCAAGGCTTCTATCACTTGTCGATAATGCTATTTAAACAAGTTTTCAGTTTCGCAAAAATAGAAAATCTACCATGATGGGTCAAAACGGTTAATAATGTACCTAATTATCAGATTTCTATAGGTAAGTTGCTATCTGAGGTGCATATAGATGCATGGACTACCCTCGAAGCATGAAATGGTGGAAACGATTTTGGGAGATGTCGATGACGCTAAATTAATAATTTTTCAGTTTTGAACGAAGTGAAAATCTATAGTGATGGATCAAAAGGGAACAAAATTGGTGATGAAATTATATGCTTACTAGTTATAAGTTGTTATACGAGATGCATATGGTCGACTATACTACTTCCGAAGCTTGAAAGGAAGAAATGCTGGTGCAATGTCTAAATGATGCTATTTAAGTAAGTTTTCTGTTTTGAACGAAGTGAAAATCTATAGTGATAGATCAAAAGGGAACCAAATTGGTGATGAAATTATATGCTTAGACAACTTCAAAACAAGAAACGAATCAAGGCTTCTATCACTTGTCGATAATGCTATTTAAACAAGTTTTCAGTTTTGCAAAAATAGAAAATCTACCATGATGGGTCAAAACAGTTAATAATGTACCAAATTATCAGATTTCTATAGGTAGGTTGATATCTGAGGCGCATATAGATGCATGGACTACCCTCGAAGCATGAAATGGTGGAAACGATTTCGGGAGATGTCGATGACGCTTAATTAAAAAGTTTTCAGTTTTGAACGAAGTGAAAATCTATAGTGATGGATCAGAAGGGAACCAAATTGGTGATGAAATTATATGCTTACTAGTTATAAGTTGTTATACGAGATCCATATGGTCAAACATACAACTTCCGAAGCATGAAAGGAAGAAATGCTGGTGCAATGTCTAAATGATGATATTTAAGTAAGTTTTCTGTTTAGCGAATAAAAAATCATCGGTAACGGATCAAAAGTTTATGTAAAGGTGCCAAACATGAATAATCTCTGTGGATAAGCTGTTCTATGACTTCCACATGGCAGTCGAGACTACTCTCGAAGAATGAAATGATGGAAAGGCTGTTATAATGTGTCTAATGTCCTCTTTAAATGAGTTCTATGTTTCGAAGGAGGAGAAAATATAAAGTAATAAATCAAAATGTTATAAAAAAACTACTAAAAGTAATGTGACTCCTACATATATAAGTTGTTGTAGGATTTTCAAATGGCGGCATAGACAACTTCGAAACAATAAACGAAGCAAGGCTTCTATCACTTGTCGATAATGCTATTTAAACAAGTTTTCAGTTTCGCAAAAATAGAAAATCTACCATGATGGGTCAAAACGTTTAATAATGTACCAAATTATCAGATTTCTATAGGTAAGTTGCTATCTGAGGTGCATATAGATGAATGGACTACCCTCGAAGCATGAAATGGTGGAAACGATTTCGGGAGATGTCGATGACGCTTAATTAATAAGTTTTCAGTTTTGAACAAAGTGAAAATCTATAGTGATAGATCAAAAGAGAACCAAATTGGTGATGAAATTATATGCTTAGACAACTTCGAAACAAGAAACGAATCAAGGCTTCTATCACTTGTCGATAATGCTATTTAAACAAGTTTTCAGTTTTGCAAAAATAGAAAATCTACCATGATGGGTCAAAACAGTTAATAATGTACCAAATTATCAGATTTCTATAGGTAAGTTGCTATCTGAGGTGCATATAGATGCATGGACTACCCTCGAAGCATGAAATGGCGGAAACGATTTCGGGAGATGTCGATGACGCTTAATTAATAAGTTTTCAGTTTTGAACGAAGTGAAAATCTTTAGTGATGGATCAAAAGAGAAGAAAATTGGTGATGAAATTATATGCTTACTAGTTATAAGTTGTTATACGAGATCCATATGGTCGAATACACTACTTCCAAGCTTGAAAGGAAGAAATTCTGGTGCAATGTCTAAATGATGCTATTTAAGTAAGTTTTCTGTTTAGCGAATAAAAAATCGTCTGTAACGGATCAAAAGTTTATGTAAAGGTGCCAAACATGAATAATCTATGTGGATAAGCTGTTCTATGACTTCCACATGGCGGTCGAGACTACTCTCGAAGAATGAAATGATGGAAAGGCTGTTATAATGTGTCTAATGTCCTCTTTAAATGAGTTCTATGTTTCGAAGGAGGAGAAAATGCAAAGTAATAAATCAAAATGTTATAAAAAAACTACTGAAAATAATTTGACTCCTACATATATAAGTTGTTGTTGGATTTTCAAATGGCGGCATAGACAACTTCGAAACAATAAACGAAGCAAGGCTTCTATCACTTGTCGATAATGCTATTTAAACAAGTTTTCAGTTACGCAAAAATAGAAAATCTACCATGATGGGACAAAACGGTTAATAATGTACCAAATTATCATATTTCTATAGGTAAGTTGCTATCTGAGGTGCATATAGATGCATGGACTACCCTCGAAGCATGAAATGGTGGAAACGATTTTGGGAGATGTCGATGACGCTTAATTAATAAGTTTTCAGTTTTGAACGAAGTGAAAATCTATAGTGATGGATCAAAAGGGAACCAAATTGGTGATGAAATTATATGCTTACTAGTTATAAGTTGTTATACGAGATCCATATGGTCAAACATACAACTTCCGAAGCATGAAAGGAAGAAATGCTGGTGCAATGTCTAAATGATGACATTTAAGTAAGTTTTCTGTTTAGCGAATAAAAAATCATCGGTAACGGATCAAAAGTTTATGTAAAGGTGCCAAACATGAATAATCTCTGTGGATAAGCTGTTCTATGACTTCCACATGGCGGTCAAGACTACTCTCGAAGAATGAAATGATGGAAAGGCTGTTATAATGTGTCTAATGTCCTCTTTAAATGAGTTCTATGTTTCGAAGGAGGAGAAAATATAAAGTAATTAATCAAAATGTTATAAAAAAACTACTAAAAATAATGTGACTCCTACATATATAAGTTGTTGTAGGATTTTCAAATGGCGGCATAGACAACTTCGGAACAAGAAACGAAGCAAGGCTTCTATCACTTGTCGATAATGCTATTTTAACAGGTTTTCAGTTTCACAAAAATAGAAAATCCACAATGATTGGTCAAAACGGTTAATAATGTACCAAATTATCTGATTTCTATAGGTAAGTTGCTATCTGAGGTGCATATAGATGCATGGACTACCCTCGAAGCATGAAATGGTGGAAACGATTTCGGGAGATGTCGATGACGCTTAATTAACAAGTTTTCAGTTTTGAACGAAGTGAAAATCTATAGTGATGGATCAAAAGGGAACCAAATTGGTGATGAAATTATATGCTTACTAGTTATAAGTTGTTATACGAGATCCATATGGTCAAACATACAACTTCCGAAGCATGAAAGGAAGAAATGCTGGTGCAATGTCTAAATGATGATATTTAAGTAAGTTTTCTGTTTAGCGAATAAAAAATCATAGGTAACGGATCAAAAGTTTATGTAAAGGTGCCAAACATGAATAATCTCTGTGGATAAGCTGTTCTATGACTTCCACATGGCGGTCGAGACTACTCTCGAAGAATGAAATGATGGAAAGGCTGTTATAATGTGTCTAATGTCCTCTTTAAATGAGTTCTATGTTTCGAAGGAGGAGAAAATATAAAGTAATAAATCAAAATGTTATAAAAAAACTACTGAAAATAATGTGACTCCTACATATATAAGTTGTTGTAGGATTTTCAAATGGCGGCATAGACAACTTCGAAACAATAAACGAAGCAAGGCTTCTATCACTTGTCGATAATGCTATTTAAACAAGTTTTCAGTTTCGCAAAAATAGAAAATCTACCATGATGGGTCAAAACGTTTAATAATGTACCAAATTATCAGATTTCTATAGGTAAGTTGGTATCTGAGGTGCATATAGATGAATGGACTACCCTCGAAGCATGAAATGGTGGAAACGATTTCGGGAGATGTCGATGACGCTTAATTAATAAGTTTTCAGTTTTGAACAAAGTGAAAATCTATAGTGATAGATCAAAAGAGAACCAAATTGGTGATGAAATTATATGCTTAGACAACTTCGAAACAAGAAACGAATCAAGGCTTCTATCACTTGTCGATAATGCTATTTAAACAAGTTTTCAGTTTTGCAAAAATAGAAAATCTACCATGATGGGTCAAAACAGTTAATAATGTACCAAATTATCAGATTTCTATAGGTAGGTTGATATCTGAGGCGCATATAGATGCATGGACTACCCTCGAAGCATGAAATGGTGGAAACGATTTCGGGAGATGTTGATGACGCTTAATTAAAAAGTTTTCAGTTTTGAACGAAGTGAAAATCTATAGTGATGGATCAGAAGGGAACCAAATTGGTGATGAAATTATATGCTTACTAGTTATAAGTTGTTATACGAGATCCATATGGTCAAACATACAACTTCCGAAGCATGAAAGGAAGAAATGCTGGTGCAATGTCTAAATGATGATATTTAAGTAAGTTTTCTGTTTAGCGAATAAAAAATCATCGGTAACGGATCAGAAGTTTATGTAAAGGTGCCAAACATGAATAATATCTGTGGATAAGCTGTTCTATGACTTCCACATGGCGGTCGAGACTACTCTCGAAAAATGAAATGATGGAAAGGCTGTTATAATGTGTCTAATGTCCTCTTTAAATGAGTTCTATGTTTCGAAGGAGGAGAAAATATAAAGTAATAAATCAAAATGTTATAAAAAAACTACTGAAAATAATGTGACTCCTACATATATAAGTTGTTGTAGGATTTTCAAATGGCGGCATAGACAACTTCGAAACAATAAACGAAGCAAGGCTTCTATAACTTGTCGATAATGCTATTTAAAAAAGTTTTCAGTTTCGCAAAAATAGAAAATCTACCATGATGGGTCAAAACGTTTAATAATGTACCAAATTATCAGATTTCTATAGGTAAGTTGGTGTCTGAGGTGCATATAGATGAATGGACTACCCTCGAAGCATGAAATGGTGGAAACGATTTCGGGAGATGTCGATGACGCTTAATTAATAAGTTTTCAGTTTTGAACGAAGTGAAAATCTATAGTGATGGATCAAAAGGGAACCAAATTGGTGATGAAATTATATGCTTAGACAACTTCGAAACAAGAAACGAATCAAGGCTTCTATCACTTGTCGATAATGCCATTTAAACAAGTTTTCAGTTTCGCAAATATAGAAAATCTACCATGATGGGTCAAAACGGTAAATAATGTACCAAATTATCAGATTTCTATAGGTAAGTTGCTATCTGAGGTGCATATAGATGCATGGACTACCCTCGAAGCATGAAATGGTGGAAACGATTTCGGGAGATGTCGATGACGCTTAATTAATAAGTTTTCAGTTTTGAACGAAGTGAAAATCTATAATGATGGATCAGAAGGGAACCAAATTGGTGATGAAATTATATGCTTACTAGTTATAAGTTGTTATACGAGATCCATATGGTCAAACATACAACTTCCGAAGCATGAAAGGAAGAAATGCTGGTGCAATGTCTAAATGATGATATTTAAGTAAGTTTTCTGTTTAGCGAATAAAAAATCATCGGTAACGGATCAAAAGTTTATGTAAAGGTGGCAAACATGAATAATATCTGTGGATAAGCTGTTCTATGACTTCCACATGGCGGTCGAGACTACTCTCGAAGAATGAAATGATGGAAAGGCTGTTATAATGTGTCTAATGTCCTCTTTAAATGAGTTCTATGTTTCGAAGGAGGAGAAAATATAAAGTAATAAATCAAAATGTTATAAAAAAACTACTGAAAATAATGTGACTCCTACATATATAAGTTGTTGTAGGATTTTCAAATGACGGCATAGACAACTTCGAAACAATAAACGAAGCAAGGCTTCTATAACTTGTCGATAATGCTATTTAAACAAGTTTTCAGTTTCGCAAAAATAGAAAATCTACCATGATGGGTCAAAACGTTTAATAATGTACCAAATTATCAGATTTCTATAGGTAAGTTGGTATCTGAGGTGCATATAGATGAATGGACTACCCTCGAAGCATGAAATTGTGGAAACGATTTAGGGAGATGTCGATGACGCTTAATTAATAAGTTTTCGGTTTTGAACGAAGTGAAAATCTATAGTGATAGATCAAAAGGGAACCAAATTGGTGATGAAATTATATGCTTAGACAACTTCGAAACAAGAAACGAATCAAGGCTTCTATCACTTGTCGATAATGCTATTTAAACAAGTTTTTAGTTTTGCAAAAATAGAAAATCTACCATGATGGGTCAAAACAGTTAATAATGTACCAAATTATCAGATTTCTATAGGTAAGTTGCTATCTGAGGTGCATATAGATGCATGGACTACCCTCGAAGCATTAATGGTGGAAACGATTTCGGGAGATGTCGATGACGCTTAATTAATAAGTTTTCAGTTTTGAACGAAGTGAAAATCTATAGTGATGGATCAAAAGAGAACAAAATTGGTGATGAAATTATATGCTTACTAGTTATAAGTTGTTATACGAGATCCATATGGTCGAATACACTACTTCCGAAGCTTGAAAGGAAGAAATGCTGGTGCAATGTCTAAATGATGCTATTTAAGTAAGTTTTCTGTTTAGCGAATAAAAAATCGTCTGTAACGGGTCAAAAGTTTATGTAAAGGTGCCAAACATGAATAATCTATGTGGATAAGCTGTTCTATGACTTCCACATGGCGGTCGAGACTACTCTCGAAGAATGAAATGATGGAAAGGCTGTTATAATGTGTCTAATGTCCTCCTTAAATGAGTTCTATGTTTCGAAGGTGGAGAAAATATAAAGTAATAAATCAAAATGTTATAAAAAAAACTACTGAAAGTAATGTGACTCCTACATATATAAGTTGTTGTAGGATTTTCAAATGGCGGCATAGACAACTTCGAAACAATAAACGAAGCAAGGCTTCTATCACTTGTCGATAATGCTATTTAAACAAGTTTTCAGTTTCGCAAAAATAGAAAATCTACCATGATGGGTCAAAACGTTTAATAATGTACCAAATTATCAGATTTCTATAGGTAAGTTGCTATCTGAGGTGCATATAGATGAATGGACTACCCTCGAAGCATGAAATGGTGGAAACGATTTCGGGAGATGTCGATGACGCTTAATTAATAAGTTTTCAGTTTTGAACAAAGTGAAAATCTATAGTGATAGATCAAAAGAGAACCAAATTGGTGATGAAATTATATGCTTAGACAACTTCGAAACAAGAAACGAATCAAGGCTTCTATCACTTGTCGATAATGCTATTTAAACAAGTTTTCAGTTTTGCAAAAATAGAAAATCTACCATGATGGGTCAAAACAGTTAATAATGTACCAAATTATCAGATTTCTATAGGTAAGTTGCTATCTGAGGTGCATATAGATGCATGGACTACCCTCGAAGCATGAAATGGTGGAAACGATTTCGGGAGATGTCGATGACGCTTAATTAATAAGTTTTCAGTTTTGAACGAAGTGAAAATCTTTAGTGATGGATCAAAAGAGAACAAAATTGGTGATGAAATTATATGCTTACTAGTTATAAGTTGTTATACGAGATCCATATGGTCGAATACACTACTTCCAAGCATGAAAGGAAGAAATTCTGGTGCAATGTCTAAATGATGCTATTTAAGTAAGTTTTCTGTTTAGCGAATAAAAAATCGTCTGTAACGGATCAAAAGTTTATGTAAAGGTGCCAAACATGAATAATCTATGTGGATAAGCTGTTCTATGACTTCCACATGGCGGTCGAGACTACTCTCGAAGAATGAAATGATGGAAAGGCTGTTATAATGTGTCTAATGTCCTCTTTAAATGAGTTCTATGTTTCGAAGGAGGAGAAAATGCAAAGTAATAAATCAAAATGTTATAAAAAAACTACTGAAAATAATTTGACTGCTACATATATAAGTTGTTGTTGGATTTTCAAATGGCGGCATAGACAACTTCGAAACAATAAACGAAGCAAGGCTTCTATCACTTGTCGATAATGCTATTTAAACAAGTTTTCAGTTACGCAAAAATAGAAAATCTACCATGATGGGACAAAACGGTTAATAATGTACCAAATTATCAGATTTCTATAGGTAAGTTGCTATCTGAGGTGCATATAGATGCATGGACTACCCTCGAAGCATGAAATGGTGGAAACGATTTTGGGAGATGTCGATGACGCTTAATTAATAAGTTTTCAGTTTTGAACGAAGTGAAAATCTATAGTGATGGATCAAAAGGGAACCAAATTGGTGATGAAATTATATGCTTACTAGTTATAAGTTGTTATACGAGATCCATATGGTCAAACGTACAACTTCCGAAGCATGAAAGGAAGAAATGCTGGTGCAATGTCTAAATGATGACATTTAAGTAAGTTTTCTGTTTAGCGAATAAAAAATCATCGGTAACGGATCAAAAGTTTATGTAAAGGTGCCAAACATGAATAATCTCTGTGGATAAGCTGTTCTATGACTTCCACATGGCGGTCAAGACTACTCTCGAAGAATGAAATGATGGAAAGGCTGTTATAATGTGTCTAATGTCCTCTTTAAATGAGTTCTATGTTTCGAAGGAGGAGAAAATATAAAGTAATAAATCAAAATGTTATAAAAAAACTACTGAAAATAATCTGACTCCTACATATATAAGTTGTTGTAGGATTTTCAAATGGCGGCATAGACAACTTCGAAACAATAAACGAAGCAAGGCTTCTATAACTTGTCGATAATGCTATTTAAACAAGTTTTCAGTTTCGCAAAAATAGAAAATCTATCATGATGGGTCAAAACGTTTAATAATGTACCAAATTATCAGATTTCTATAGGTAAGTTGGTATCTGAGGTGCATATAGATGAATGGACTACCCTCGAAGCATGAAATGGTGGAAACGATTTCGGGAGATGTCGATGACGCTTAATTAATAAGTTTTTGAGTTTTGAACGAAGTGAAAATCTATAGTGATAGATCAAAAGGGAACCAAATTGGTGATGAAATTATATGCTTAGACAACTTCGAAACAAGAAACGAATCAAGGCTTCTATCACTTGTCGATAATGCTATTTAAACAAGTTTTGAGTTTTGCAAAAATAGAAAATCTACCATGATGGGTCAAAACAGTTAATAATGTACCAAATTATCAGATTTCTATAGGTAAGTTGCTATCTGAGGTGCATATAGATGCATGGACTACCCTCGAAGCATGAAATGGTGGAAACGATTTCGGGAGATGTCGATGACGCTTAATTAATAAGTTTTCAGTTTTGAACGAAGTGAAAATCTATAGTGATGGATCAAAAGAGAACAAAATTGGTGATGAAATTATATGCTTACTAGTTATAAGTTGTTATACGAGATCCATATGGTCGAATACACTACTTCCGAAGCTTGAAAGGAAGAAATGCTGGTGCAATGTCTAAATGATGCTATTTAAGTAAGTTTTCTGTTTAGCGAATAAAAAATCGTCTGTAACGGGTCAAAAGTTTATGTAAAGGTGCCAAACATGAATAATCTATGTGTATAAGCTGTTCTATGACTTCCACATGGCGGTCGAGACTACTCTCGAAGAATGAAATGATGGAAAGGCTGTTATAATGTGTCTAATGTCCTCCTTAAATGAGTTCTATGTTTCGAAGGAGGAGAAAATATAAAGTAATAAATCAAAATGTTATAAAAAAAACTACTGAAAGTAATGTGACTCCTACATATATAAGTTGTTGTAGGATTTTCAAATGGCGGCATAGACAACTTCGAAACAATAAACGAAGCAAGGCTTCTATCACTTGTCGATAATGCTATTTAAACAAGTTTTCAGTTTCGCAAAAATAGAAAATCTACCATGATGGGTCAAAACGTTTAATAATGTACCAAATTATCAGATTTCTATAGGTAAGTTGGTATCTGAGGTGCATATAGATGAATGGACTACCCTCGAAGCATGAAATGGTGGAAACGATTTCGGGAGATGTCGATGACGCTTAATTAATAAGTTTTCAGTTTTGAACAAAGTGAAAATCTATAGTGATAGATCAAAAGAGAACCAAATTGGTGATGAAATTATATGCTTAGACAACTTCGAAACAAGAAACGAATCAAGGCTTCTATCACTTGTCGATAATGCTATTTAAACAAGTTTTCAGTTTTGCAAAAATAGAAAATCTACCATGATGGGTCAAAACAGTTAATAATGTACCAAATTATCAGATTTCTATAGGTAAGTTGCTATCTAAGGTGCATATAGATGCATGGACTACCCTCGAAGCATGAAATGGTGGAAACGATTTCGGGAGATGTCGATGACGCTTAATTAATAAGTTTTCAGTTTTGAACGAAGTGAAAATCTATAGTGATGGATCAAAAGAGAACAAAATTGGTGATGAAATTATATGCTTACTAGTTATAAGTTGTTATACGAGATCCATATGGTCGAATACACTACTTCCGAAGCTTGAAAGGAAGAAATGCTGGTGCAATGTCTAAATGATGCTATTTAAGTAAGTTTTCTGTTTAGCGAATAAAAAATCGTCTGTAACGGGTCAAAAGTTTATGTAAAGGTGCCAAACATGAATAATCTATGTGGATAAGCTGTTCTATGACTTCCACATGGCGGTCGAGACTACTCTCGAAGAATGAAATGATGGAAAGGCTGTTATAATGTGTCTAATGTCCTCCTTAAATGAGTTCTATGTTTCGAAGGAGGAGAAAATATAAAGTAATAAATCAAAATGTTATAAAAAAAACTACTGAAAGTAATGTGACTCCTACATATATAAGTTGTTGTAGGATTTTCAAATGGCGGCATAGACAACTTCGAAACAATAAACGAAGCAAGGCTTCTATCACTTGTCGATAATGCTATTTAAACAAGTTTTCAGTTTCGCAAAAATAGAAAATCTACCATGATGGGTCAAAACGTTTAATAATGTACCAAATTATCAGATTTCTATAGGTAAGTTGGTATCTGAGGTGCATATAGATGAATGGACTACCCTCGAAGCATGAAATGGTGGAAACGATTTCGGGAGATGTCGATGACGCTTAATTAATAAGTTTTCAGTTTTGAACAAAGTGAAAATCTATAGTGATAGATCAAAAGAGAACCAAATTGGTGATGAAATTATATGCTTAGACAACTTCGAAACAAGAAACGAATCAAGGCTTCTATCACTTGTCGATAATGCTATTTAAACAAGTTTTCAGTTTTGCAAAAATAGAAAATCTACCATGATGGGTCAAAACAGTTAATAATGTACCAAATTATCAGATTTCTATAGGTAAGTTGCTATCTGAGGTGCATATAGATGCATGGACTACCCTCGAAGCATGAAATGGTGGAAACGATTTCGGGAGATGTCGATGACGCTTAATTAATAAGTTTTCAGTTTTGAACGAAGTGAAAATCTTTAGTGATGGATCAAAAGAGAACAAAATTGGTGATGAAATTATATGCTTACTAGTTATAAGTTGTTATACGAGATCCATATGGTCGAATACACTACTTCCGAAGCTTGAAAGGAAGAAATGCTGGTGCAATGTCTAAATGATGCTATTTAAGTAAGTTTTCTGTTTAGCGAATAAAAAATCGTCTGTAACGGGTCAAAAGTTTATGTAAAGGTGCCAAACATGAATAATCTATGTGGATAAGCTGTTCTATGACTTCCACATGGCGGTCGAGACTACTCTCGAAGAATGAAATGATGGAAAGGCTGTTATAATGTGTCTAATGTCCTCTTTAAATGAGTTCTATGTTTCGAAGGAGGAGAAAATGCAAAGTAATAAATCAAAATGTTATAAAAAAACTACTGAAAATAATTTGACTCCTACATATATAAGTTGTTGTTGGATTTTCAAATGGCGGCATAGACAACTTCGAAACAATAAACGAAGCAAGGCTTCTATCACTTGTCGATAATGCTATTTAAACAAGTTTTCAGTTACGCAAAAATAGAAAATCTACCATGATGGGACAAAACGGTTAATAATGTACCAAATTATCAGATTTCTATAGGTAAGTTGCTATCTGAGGTGCATATAGATGCATGGACTACCCTCGAAGCATGAAATGGTGGAAACGATTTTGGGAGATGTCGATGACGCTTAATTAATAAGTTTTCAGTTTTGAACGAAGTGAAAATCTATAGTGATGGATCAAAAGGGAACCAAATTGGTGATGAAATTATATGCTTACTAGTTATAAGTTGTTATACGAGATCCATATGGTCAAACATACAACTTCCGAAGCATGAAAGGAAGAAATGCTGGTGCAATGTCTAAATGATGACATTTAAGTAAGTTTTCTGTTTAGCGAATAAAAAATCATCGGTAACGGATCAAAAGTTTATGTAAAGGTGCCAAACACGAATAATCTCTGTGGATAAGCTGTTCTATGACTTCCACATGGCGGTCAAGACTACTCTCGAAGAATGAAATGATGGAAAGGCTGTTATAATGTGTCTAATGTCCTCTTTAAATGAGTTCTATGTTTCGAAGGAGGAGAAAATATAAAGTAATCAATCAAAATGTTATAAAAAAACTACTAAAAATAATGTGACTCCTACATATATAAGTTGTTGTAGGATTTTCAAATGGCGGCATAGACAACTTCGGAACAAGAAACGAAGCAAGGCTTCTATCACTTGTCGATAATGCTATTTTAACAGGTTTTCAGTTTCACAAAAATAGAAAATCCACAATGATGGGTCAAAACGGTTAATAATGTACCAAATTATCTGATTTCTATAGGTAAGTTGCTATCTGAGGTGCATATAGATGCATGGACTACCCTCGAAGCATGAAATGGTGGAAACGATTTCGGGAGATGTCGATGACGCTTAATTAAAAAGTTTTCAGTTTTGAACGAAGTGAAAATCTATAGTGATGGATCAAAAGGGAACCAAATTGGTGATGAAATTATATGCTTACTAGTTATAAGTTGTTATACGAGATCCATATGGTCAAACATACAACTTCCGAAGCATGAAAGGAAGAAATGCTGGTGCAATGTCTAAATGATTATATTTAAGTAAGTTTTCTGTTTAGCGAATAAAAAATCATCGGTAACGGATCAAAAGTTTATGTAAAGGTGCCAAACATGAATAATCACTGTGGATAAGCTGTTCTATGACTTCCACATGGCGGTCGAGACTACTCTCGAAGAATGAAATGATGGAAATGCTGTTATAATGTGTCTAATGTCCTCTTTAAATGAGTTCTATGTTTCGAAGGAGGAGAAAATATAAAGTAATAAATCAAAATGTTATAAAAAAACTACTGAAAGTAATGTGACTCCTACATATATAAGTTGTTGTAGGATTTTCAAATGGCGGCATAGACTACTTTGAAACAATAAACGAAGCAGGGCTTCTATCACTTGTCGATAATGCTATTTTTACAGGTTTTCAGTTTCACAAAAATAGAAAATCTACAATGATGGGTCAAAACGGTTAATAATGTACCAAATTATCAGATTTCTATAGGTAAGTTGCTATCTTAGGTGCATATAGATGCATGGACTACCCTCGAAGCATGAAATGGTGGAAACGATTTCGGGAGATGTCGATGACGCTTAATTAATAAGTTTTCAGTTTTGAACGAAGTGAAAATCTATAGTGATGGATCAAAAGGGAACCAAATTGGTGATGAAATTATATGCTTACTAGTTATAAGTTGTTATACGAGATTCATATGGTCAAACATACAACTTCCGAAGCATGAAACGAAGAAATGCTGGTGCAATGTCTAAATGATTATATTTAAGTAAGTTTTCTGTTTAGCGAATAAAAAATCATCGGTAACGGATCAAAAGTTTATGTAAAGGTGCCAAACATGAATAATCTCTGTGGATAAGCTGTTCTATGACTTCCACATGGCGGTCGAGACTATTCTCGAAGAATGAAATGATGGAAAGGCTGTTATAATGTGTCTAATCTCCTCTTTAAATGAGTTCTATGTTTCGAAGGAGGAGAAAATATAAAGTAATAAATCAAAATGTTATAAAAAAACTACTGAAAATAATGTGACTCCTACATATATAAGTTGTTGTAGGATTTTCAAATGGCGGCATAGACTACTTTGAAACAATAAACGAAGTAGGGCTTCTATCACTTGTTGATAATGCTATTTAAACAAGTTTTCAGTTTCGCAAAAATAGAAAATCTACCATGATGGGTCAAAACTGTTAATAATGTACCAAATTATGAGATTTCTATAGGTAAGTTGCTATCTGAGGTGCATATGGATGCATGGACTACCCTCGAAGCATGAAATGGTGGAAACGATTTCGGGAGATGTCGATGAAGCTAAATTAATAATTTCTCAGTTTTGAACAAAGTGAAAATCTATAGTGATGGATCAAAAGGGAACGAAATTGGTGATGAAATTATATGCTTACTAGTTATAAGTTGTTATACGAGATCCATATCGTCGAATATACTACTTCCGAAGCTTGAAAGGAAGAAATGCTGGTGCAATGTCTAAATGATGCTATTTAAGTAAGTTTTCTGTTTAGCGAATAAAAAATCGTCAGTAACGGATCAAAAGTTTATGTAAAGGTGCCAAACATGAATAATCTATGTGGATAAGCTGTTCTATGACTTGCACATGGCGGTCGACACTACTCTCGAAGAATGGAATGATGGAAAGGCTCTTATAATGTGTCTAATGTCCTATGTAAATGAGTTCTAAGTTTTGAAGGAGGAGAAAATGTAAAGTAATAAATCAAAATGTTATAAAAAACTACTAAAAATAATATGACTCCTACATATATAAGTTGTTGTAGGATTTTCAAATGGCGGCATAGACAACTTCGAAACAAGAAACGAAGCAAGGCTTCTATCACTTGTTGATAATGCCATTTTAACAAGAAATGAAGCAAGGCTTCTAGCACATGATTTTGGTCTTAATCGACAGTTAAGAGATTTGGTCGCAGTAATGGGATGTGTTTTCATGGCGGAGATAAGTAAGGCAAGGATCATCAATGTAAGAAGCTGTTGAATTATTAACTGAATCGGTTGAAGCAGAGTGTTTTCAGTTAACCTTACATGCATTTTCTGGTGCCGTATCTGGTGAAATAATCAAACTGCAAACATTAGTGGGGGATCAGATGATGCTCACACTGATTGACTCTGCCACCCACTGGGAGATGGTAGCACGGGTTATATTCAACCGGTTCGGATGGCGGTCGCATAATAGGATAGGAGTCTAGAGAGCTTATCCTTTATTTCGTCTTACCGGTTGTAATTTTGAGAGTATATTTTTTTTTCTTTTGCTCCGTCTGCGAGCTGTAATATCGGGACGACTTTGTGATACTTTTGTGGCTTTTTAATAAGATGGCTGCATGCATCATCATGATGCAGAGGCCGGGGGTACACCTCCATTTCCAAAAAAAGTAGTCAGTTCGAGATGGTGTTCCGGTAACTCTGAAGGGCATTTGTGCACCTGAACACGTGATACTTCAGAACATATCCATGGAACAACTGAATCAGACATTAGTGGGCAATGCCATCAGGGTAATGACCATTGTCAGACATTAATGCCGTGGAATAACTGAATCACACACGTGTTGCATTTTGTTTTGTTAGAGGATAGCATATAATATATGATAAAGGGTAGCTCTGAAATTTAGGTAGAACCTGCCAAAAGAAAGATTGTGCCTTTCTTTTCTTCAATAGCCGGCAACATACATGGGGTAAACAAAGGGGTCGAGCAAGACTGGGAATTGCTCATAAGAATAGGGGTACTGAATAATTCATCATATCAAGAGTACAATGCGTTTAGTTAACTACATTGTACGCTCTGATTACATTTTGTTTGGGGGGGCTGAATAATTCATCATATCAAGATTACAACATTGGTACAATGCGTTTACCCACGGATTTGACCATATTTAGCCAGGATCTCACCATCATTTGTTTGGTCCTGTATACATCACTCTGAATTCCTATCACATACAGTACAATTCACTCTGAATAAACTCCACTTATTATTACAGTCATTTGTGTTGTTGCAGAACAAATTAAAAGCTGAAATAGCACTACAGTATTTGTTGATCTATCCAAAAACAACATAGTTTTTCAGAGATTGAACGCAAGACACCTGCGGAAAAGAAAAAGAAAAAGAAAAACGCAGCTGCTTCATAGAACCTGCAACCTGAGCTGCTTTCAAAGAGGAGAGCAGAGTAGCCTAAACTCCATTAGTTGCTTGCATTGCACAAAGGACAGCCTTGCCACGCTAGATTGTCCGCCATGAAGTGTTAGTGATTGATCAAAAGAGAACAAAATTGGTGATGAAATTATATGCTTACTAGTTATAAGTTGTTATACGAGATCCATATAGTCGAACATACTACTTCCGAATCTTGAAAGGAAGAAATGCTGGTGCAATATCTAAATGATGCTATTTAAGTAAGGTTTCTATTTCGTGAATAAAAAATCGTCGATAATGGATAAAAAGTTTATGTAAAGGTGCCAAACATGAATAATCTATATGGATAAGCTGTTCTATGACTTCAACATGGCGGTCGAGACTACTCTCGAAGAATGGAATGATGGAAAGACTGTTATAATGTGTCTAATGTCCTATTTAAATGAGTTATAAGTTTCGAAGGAGGAGAAAATGTAAAGTAATAAATCAAAATGTTATAAAAAACTACTGAAAATAATGTGAGTCCTACATATATGAGTTGTTGTAGGATTTTCAAATGGCGGCATAGAAAACTTCGAAACAATAAACGAAGCAAGGCTTCTATCACTTGTCGATAATGCTATTTAAACAAGTATTCAGTTTCGCAAAAATAGAAGATCTACCATGATGGGTCAAAACGGTTAATAATGTACCAAATTATCATATTTCTATAGGTAAGTTGCTATCTGAGATGCATATTGATGCATGGACTAACATCGAAGCATGAAATGGTGGAAACGATTTCGGGAGATGTCGTTGACGCTTAATTAATAAGTTTTCAGTTTTGAACGAAGTGAAAATCTATAGTGATTGATCAAAAGGGAACAAAATTGGTGATGAAATTATATGCTTAGTAGTTATAAGTTATTATACGAGATCCATATAGTCGAATATACAACTTCCGAAGCTTAAAAGTAAGAAA
This sequence comes from Triticum urartu, assembly GCF_056163025.1. Taxonomy (NCBI): domain Eukaryota; kingdom Viridiplantae; phylum Streptophyta; class Magnoliopsida; order Poales; family Poaceae; genus Triticum; species Triticum urartu. The sequence continues at coordinate 3,893,205 of NC_141876.1, read as the reverse complement.
TGCTGGTGGAATGTCTACGTGATGCTATTTAAGTAAGTTTTCTGTTTAGCGAATAAAAAATCATCGGTAACGGATCAAAAGTTTATGTAACGTGTCAAACATGAATAATCTATGTGGATAAGCTGTTCTATGACTTCCACATGGCGGTCGAGACAACTCTCGAAGAATGAAATGATGGAAAGGCCGTTATAATGTGTCTAATGTCCTACTTAAATGAGTTCTAAGTTTTGAAGGAGGAGAAAATATAAAATAATAAATCAAAATGTTATAAAAAACTACTGAAAATAATGTGACTCCTACATATATAAGTTGTTATAGGATTTTCAAATGGCGGAATAGACTACTTCGAAACAAGAAACGAAGTAAGGCTTCTATCACTTGTCGATAATGCTATTTAAACAAGTTTTCAGTTTCGTAAAAATAGAAAATGTACCATGATGGGTCAAAACGGTTAATAATGTACAAAATTATCAGATTTCTATAGGTAAGTTGCTATCTGAGGTGCATATAGATGCATGGACTACCCTCGAAGTATGAAATGGTGGAAACGATTTCGGAAGATGTCGATGACGCTTAATTAATAAGTTTTCAGTTTTGAACGAAGTGAAAATCTATAGTGATGGATCAAAAGGGAACAATATTGGTGATGAAATTATATGCTTAGTAGTTATAAGTTGTTATACGAGATCCATATGGTCGAATATACAACTTCCGAAGCTTGAAAGGAAGAAATGCTGGTGCAATGTCTAAATGATGTTATTTAAGTAATTTTTCTGTTTCTCGAATAAAAAATCATCGATAACGGATCAAAAGTTTATGTAAAGGTGCCAAACATGAATAATCTATATGGATAAGCTGTTCTATGACTTCCACATGGCGGTCGAGACTACTCTCGAAGAATGGAATAATGAAAGACTGTTATAATGTGTCTAATGTCCTATTTAAATGAGTTCTAAGTTTCGAAGGAGGAAAAAATATAAAGTAATAAATCAAAATGTTATAAAAAACTACTGAAAATAATGTGACTCCTACATATATAAGGTGTTGTAGGTTTTTCAAATGGCGGCATAGACAACTTCGAAACAAGAAACGAAGCAAGGCTTCTATCACTTGTCGATAATGCTATTTAAACAAGTTTTCTGTTTCGCAAAAATAAAAAATCTACCATGATGGGTCAAAACGGTTAATAATGTACCAAATTATCAGATTTCCATATGTAAGTTGCTATCTGAGGTGCATATAGATGCATGGACTACCCTCGAAGCATGAAATGGTGGAAACGATTTCGGGAGATGTCGATGACGCTTAATTAATAAGTTTTCAGTTTTGAACGAAGTGAAAATCTATAGTGATTGATCAAAAGAGAACAAAATTGGTGATGAAATTATATGCTTACTAGTTATAAGTTGTTATACGAGATCCATATGGTCGAACATACTACTTCCGAAGCTTGAAAGGAAAAATGCTGGTGCAATGTCTAAATGATGCTATTTAAGTAAGTTTTCTGTTTGGCGTATAAAAAATCATCGGTAACGGATCAAAAGTTCATGTAAAGGTGCCAAAAATGAATAATCTATGTGGATAAGCTGTTTTATGACTTCCACATGGCGGTCGAGACTACTCTCGAAGAATGGAATGATGAAAAGGCTGTTATAATGTGTCTAATGTTCTATTTAAATGAGTTCTAAGTTTCGAAGGAGGAGAAAATATAAAGTAATAAATCAAAATGTTATAAAAAACTACTGAAAATAATGTGACTCCTATATATATAAGTTGTTGTAGGATTTTTAAATGACGGCGTAGACAACTTCGAAACAATAAACGAAGCAAGGCTTCTATCACTTGTCGATAATGCTATTTAAACAAGTTTTCAGTTTCGCAAAAATAGAAAATCTACCATGATGGGTCAAAACGGTTAATAATGTACCAAATTATCAGATTTCTATAGGTAAGTTGCTATCTGAGGTGCATATAGATGCATGGACTAACCTCAAAGCATGAAATGGTTGAAACGATTTCGGGAGATGTTGTTGACGCTTAATTAATAAGTTTTCAGTTTTGAACGAAGTGAAAATCTATAGTGATGGATCAAAAGGGAACAAAATTGGTGATCAAATTATATGCTTAGTAGTTATAAGTTGTTATACGAGATCCATATGGTCGAACATACAACTTCCGAAGCTTGAAAGTAAGAAATGCTGGTGGAATGTCTAAGTGATGCTATTTAAGTAAGTTTTCTGTTTTGTGAATAAAAAAATCATCGGTAACGGATCAAAAGTTTATGTAAACGTGTCAAACATGAATAATCTATGTGGATAAGCTATTCTATGACTTCCACATGGCGGTCGAGACAAATCTCGAAGAATGAAATGATGGAAAGGCTGTTATAATGTGTCTAATGTCCTATTTAAATGAGTTCTAAGTTTCGAAGGAGGAGAAAGTGTAAAGTAATAAATTACAATGTTATAAAAAACTACTGAAAATAATGTGACTCCTACATATATAAGGTGTTGTAGGATTTTGAAATGGCGGCATAGACAACTTCGAAACAAGAAACGAAGCAAGGCTTCTATCACTTGTCGATAATGCTATTTAAACAAGTTTTCAGTTTCGCAAAAATAGAAAATCTACCATAATGGGTCAAAATGGTTAATAATGTACTAAATTATCAGATTTCTATAGGTAAGTTGCTATCTGAGGTGCATATAGATGCATGGAGTACACTCGAAGCATGAAATGGTGGAAACGATTTCGGAGATGTCGATGACACTTAATTAATAAGTTTTCAGTTTTGAACGAAGTGAAAATCTATAGTGATTGATCAAAACAGAACAAAATTGGTGATGAAATTATATACTTACTAGTTATAAGTTGTTATACGAGATCCATATGGTCGAACATACTACTTCCGGAGCTTGAAAGGTAGAAATGCTGGTGCAATGTCTAAATGATGCTATTTAAGTAAGTTTTCTGTTTAGCGTATAAAAAATCGTCGGTAACGGATCAAAAGTTCATGTAAAGGTGCCAAACATGAATAATTTATGTGGATAAGCTGTTCTATGACTTCCACATGGCGGTCGAGACTACTCTCGAAGAATGGAATGACGGAAAGGCTGTTATAATGTGTGTAATGTCCTATTTAAATGAGTTCCAAGTTTCGAAGGAGGAGAAAATGTAAAGTAATAAATCAAAATGTTATAAAAAACTACTGAAAATAATGTGACTCCTACATATATAAGTTGCTGTAGGATTTTCAATTGGCGGCGTAGACAACTTCGAAACAAGAAACGAAGCAAGGCTTCTATCTGTGACGCTCGGATAATTAAGCTACAGTGATCCCACGCTAATGGTGCCACGTCACCACGGTTACCGCTGCTAATCTATCGTTAGATCAAAACCGGTCCAAAATTCAAATTCAAAGTTTGGTAAATAATAAAAGTTTTCAGACATTAAAATAAAAATGTTCGGTTTATACTAAATATTACATAGATAAATATGGTGTAGTAAACACATTTTTATAAAAGGCCTAAATAATTTAAAATGATTTAAAACAGAAAAGTAAATAAATAAAAGAAAAGAAAATACAAAAAAGAAAAAACTAAACAAACAAACAAAGAAAACACCCCCCGGGCTTCGGCCCGGCAGGCCACAAGCCCCCCCTCCTTGGGCCTGGGCCCATCAGGTCCAGCCGGCCGGCCTCCCCCACTCCTTATCCACTACATCCCCCACCCGACCGAACCCTAATCCACCACCAGACCCCCCACTCGCCCCCCCACGCGCTCCACTCCCTCCCCCGATTCACCTGGATCGAGATCGATCCCCCCACTCTCTCTCGCCCCCCCTCCCGCTCAATCTGGAGCCGCCGCCGCCCTCTCCGGCTCGCCTCCCCCCTCGCTCCTCTTCCCCGACCTGATCTGGATCGGGAAGGGGCAATGAGCCCGACGCCCCCTTCATCAACGCCGCCGCCGTACGACACAACCACCACACATGGACAATGTCGCCGCCTCGTCCCGTCACTACCTCGTCGGACCGCCTCCCCGTCTCCGTCGATCGTCCCCGTCCTCGTCCCCACGGGTCGCCCCCGAGCCTCGACGCCCATGTGCCCCTGCAAACGCCGGTGAGGCCCTCGGCCTCCGCCTCCCCTCTCCCCTTCCTTTCATCCGCGGTCACCGCGCTCGTCCACCCGCGCCCGCCCGCGCGATGCGTGCGTGCCCCGTGCACCCCGTTGTGCGCCTTATAGCACTCGCCCACGCCCCACAGCCACCGTGCTCGCGCCCCGTTTAACCCTGCTCGCCCCCGGCGCGCACCCACGCACTCCCGTGCGTCCGCGCCAGATCCGGTCCCTGCCTCCGGCCACGCCCTTGGCCGGCCAACGCCTCCCTGCCTGTTCCACCTCCATCGACCGCCTCTGCCCCCCAGCTCTCCCCGGCTACAGCTCGCCGGAGCACTGCGGTGGCGCGCCCGTGCCATCTCCCACCAGGCGCACCCAGCGCCCAAGTCGGGTGCACCCCTGCGGGCCAGCGGCCATTCGAGTGTGCCTGACGCCCGACCCGCTATGGCCCCTAGGGCCTATGACATGTGGGGCCGCCCTCTCTGAAACGTTAAAAAAATGATGAAAATAAAAATAATAACAATTAATTAATTAGGATAATTAATTAACTTAATTAACTCTGTTTAGCTAACTATCTAAATCTAATTAACCTGCTAATTAAAATGCTAGTTGATAATTAGTGAACAAACTATGACATGTGGGACCCACACGTCAGCTTGACCCAGTCAACACCTCTGTTGACTGATGACATCATGCTGACGTCATGCCGATGCAGTAACGCGATTTTCGGATTAAATTAATAATAATAATTTATAAATTGATTTAAATCTTTAAAAATGAATATAAAATAGACCGTAGCTCGGATGAAAATACTTTATACATGAAAGTTGCTCAGAACGACGAGACGAATCCGAATACGTTGCTCGTTCGTCCGCCACACATCCCTAGCATATCAAACACGCAACCTTTCCCCCCGGTTCATTTGTCCGAAAACGTCAAACACCGGGGATACTTTCCCAGATGTTTCCCCCCTTCGCCGGTATCACTTACTACCGCGTTAGGGCATACCTAGCACCGCGTATTGCCTCGTTATGTTTTGTGATGCTTTGTTTGCTCCGTATTTACTGCTTCTTCCCCCTCTTCTTCTCTGGTAGACCCCGAGACCGACGCTGATGCCACCGAGTACGACTACATCACCGACGACCTCTCCTTGTCCGAGCAACCAGGCAAGCCCCCCCTTGATCACCAGATATCGCCTATTCTTCTCTATACTGCTTGCATTAGAGTAGTGTAGCATGTTACTGTTTTCGTTATTCCTATCCTGATGCATAGTCTGTCCTTGCTACTACTGTTGTTACCTTTACCTTCTATCCTACTACTTAGTATAGGATGCTAGTGTTCCCTCAGTGGCCCTACACTCTTGTCCGTCTGCCATGCTATACTACTGGGCCGTGATCACTTTGGGAGGTGATCATGGGCATATACTATATACTTTACACTTTTACCTTACCTGTGATACTATTCGGAGATGGGGGCTGAAGGGGCAGGTGGTTCCACCCAGGTAGTGCTGGGCCTGGGTTCCCGACGGCCCCCGACTGTTACTTTGTGGCGGAGCGACAGGGCAGGTTGAGACCACCTAGGAGAGAGGTGGCCTGGCCCTGGTCGGCGTTCGCAGATACTTAACACGCTTAACGAGATCTGGGTATTTGATCTGAGTTGGGTCGTTGACCTTATACGCACTAACCGCCACGTGGGACAAGATATGGGCAACCGGCGTCGTGGTATCAGCCGAAGCACTTCGTGACGTCAGCGAATGAGCGGCGCGCGCCGGATTGGAGTGGAACGCCACTAGGCTAGGTCTGCTTCCGGCCGCGTTCGCAACGTGCAGGTGTGCTATGGGCGATGGGCCCAGACCCCTGTGCGCTTAGGATTAGACCGGCGTGCTGACCTCTCTGTTGTGCCTAGGTGGGGCTGCGACGTGTTGATCTTCCGCGGCCGGACATGACCCAGGAAAGTGTGTCCGGCCAAATGGGATCGAGCGTGTCGGGTAATGTGGTGCACCCCTGCAGGGAAGTTGATCTATTCGAATAGCCATGTCCACGGTAACAGGCAACCCGGAGTTGTACCTTGACCTTATGACAACTAGAACCAGATACTTAATAAAACACACCCTTCCAAGTGCCAGATATAACCCGGTGACCGCTCTCTAACAGGGCAACGAGGAGGGGATTGCCGGGTAGGATTATGCTATGCGATGCTACTTGGAGGACTTCAGTCTACTCTCTTCTATATGCTGTAAGACGGAGGCTGCCCGAAGCGTAGTCTTCGACAGGATTAGCTATCCCCCTCTTATTCTGGCATTCTGCAGTTCAGTCCACCGATATGGCCCTTTACACATATATCCATGCATATGTAGTGTAGCTCCTTGCTTGCGAGTACTTTGGATGAGTACTCACGGTTGCCTTTTTCCCCCTTTCCCCATTTCTCTACCCGATTGCTGCGACCAGACGATGGAGCCCAGGAGCCAGACGCCACCTTCGACGACGACTCCTTCTACACTGGAGGTGCCTACTACTACGTGCAGCCTGCTGACGACGACCAGGAGTAGTTAGGAGGATCCCAGGCAGGAGGCCTGCGCCTCTTTCGATCTGTATCCCAGTTTGTGCTAGCCAGCTTATGGCAACTTGTTTAACTTATGTCTGCACTCAGATATTGTTGCTTCCGCTGACTCGTCTATGATCAAGCACTTGTATTCGAGCCCTCGAGGCCCCTGGCTTGTATTATGATGCTTGTATGACTTATTTTATTTGTAGAGTTGTGTTGTGATATCTTCCCGTGAGTCCCTGATCTTGATCGTACACGTTTGCGTGTATAATTAGTGTATGATTGAATCGGGGGCGTCACAAGTTGGTATCAGAGCCGACTGCCTATAGGAATCCCCCTTCCAACTCCTTGGCCGAAGTCGAGTCTAGACTTTACAAAACTTTTACTAACATGGCTGTGCGGCCCATGGGCCCACGTCGCCATTGGGCGGTATTAGGATCTTTTTATTCCTCGTCTATACTCTGGGACTCTGATCTCTCTTCTATTCGAGTTAAATGATTTTACTAAATCTAACATTAGGATCTCGTTATCATTTTCACCCGAAGAGCCCCTTATTTCTGATGATCGTCTAGTGCACGTGAAGATCCTGAAGATACTCTCCGCTGTTAACCCGAGAACTTGTGTCATCGCGTTTGCGATTCCCCTTCCACTGTCAACCCTGATGGATAACTACTTGCAGTTGTCATTTCTTACATTCATCCCTAGTTGGTCTTGTTATTACAAGATACCCTGAAATCCTCTCTATTGTCCCGATAATATTTTGTGCCTACTACCTTACAGATCTTGCCGCATGAATACTCCTACGGATAATTCCTCGCACTTATCGAGTATTCGCTCATTCCCAGTTGTTCATGTGTTTCGCAAAAGACTTCGAAATACCATTCGATCTTCCAAAAATCCTGAGCAGCCTATTGCTCTTGAAATTCTTGCTTGCTTGCATTATGGTTAATCCCATAAGTCTCGTAATCTTATTGGCACCCCTTGTCTTTATCATTTTAAGTCCGTTGATTCAATATGTTGAGGATGCTCTCATCCCTCAATCGAATCCTAGAATTCATCCTTCCGGCTCAGTGTCAGTTTGAACATGAGCTGGTTCTCAACCAATTAAATTGCCGTCGGTTGTACCCCTAAGTCTATTCAACTACTCCCTCCTTAATCAGAGCATTTGCTTCTGATCCCTTGAAATGGGAAATCATAAATCCTTTGTGATTGAGCTTTGAATTAGTCAGTTGTTTCTATCATATGATCTCCTTGCATTCTTTCTTCTTCTGGTTGAGTACCGATGCTCACATCAGATCCCTTATGGACCACCAGATCCTTTGTTGGATTTTATCTGACAACACCCTTCATATTCAATAACCTTGCGAGCCTATTCTCGGATACATAATGCCTTTGGTAAATTGTATCCTCTGCTTTCTCGACCATGCTCTGCCTTCGAGCTTGAGTTGAATTACTCCTAAAGATTATGGTATATGTTTCTAAGATACCCCGATGGGTTGAACCTATTCCTTCTCTAAAACCCTGTGAACCCGAAAGTTTTCACGAGTCATATTCTCCTGGTGATTTACCAGATAAAATTTCAACACTACAACTCCATCGAAAATGAGGAGTGAATGATAGGTTATGCATTGGAGAAGTGGGAGTCGACCTTGAACTTTGTGTTCATGCCCATGGACACGATGTAGATCTTGTCATGGAAGCTTCTCGTAATAATAATTATCCCCTTGATATAATTTCATCTTATATCTGGGATTTGGTCTTTTGCAATCGTGGTTTCCGACCATATTGTTCTTCCTTGATCCAATTTCTCGGACAAGTTCAAGCACTTGTCTTCTGGAGAGCAATAACCTAGTCCAACCTCTACTTTGATCTGTTTATTGAGTATTACCCCCTGGTATCTCGAGAATATCAAGGAACTGTGTTGCTTCCTATGAGTCTTCATCTAATATTGCTTCTCACCGTCTTTAGATTTTCCCCGGGTTCTGAGTTATTAGTAACTCAAGAACACCGATAAGTGAATCGATTCCACACTCCAATTCAATAACTCCAAGTAATTCTTGTTGCTTACGAGTTTAATAATCCTTCAAGTCATTCCTAGCCTTATCGGCTATAACATTATCATGCAAACTTCTAACTATGCTACCGGGCCCTTCTTCCCGGAGCACAAATTTCGATGGTGAGCTAATCTTACAAGCGATCTTCCTCGTCATATCGTTTGTCCTTGGACAACAAGCTTGATTTCGAGTTTGTGTCGTACCCATTGTTCCAATAACTTTTTGCTTCATCATTCCGTTGACTTGTTGTCATCGCCGATCAGTTACATCTTCTCGAAACCTCTCGACAAATGTGTCATGATCATCATCAACATTCTGAGGTCTTCCAAGATATCTATCAGATTCTTGATGAGAAATAGCATCATTTTCCCTTGATGATCTGTATTATCATCGACCACTTTATTGCCTTCCCACCAACACAAGCTTGTTCGTGTTTGGTGTTATACCTTGAGTTCCTTGCTATCCAATAATTGTTCTTCCTTACCTTGGAACATTAACATCTCTTATGTCCTCAATGTTGTGAGAATTTCACCACCTCTTATGAATTACTGATGCAAGTGATGCTTCTCAACATCACCAATCTTTTCATGGCCCCCCATGTTCCAACCGGAATACCGACAAATGGTCTGTGATGTGTAAATTCTAAAACTTCTAGCAACCCCATTGCTTCGAAGTTATTGGTCTATAGTTTCATTCTACGTCTATGGTTTATTGAATCATCACTCGAACATTGATCGTGCTACCTAGCCCATATTTCGGGTGCACATTTCAACCAATGTTTAACTGTGTATGTTTTCCTCAAGCATACATCATCAAGTCATTTGATCTAGCTAATGTTGTATCCTTGTACACATAAGTGTGGAAATCCATCTTTTGAAACTCTCAATGAATTGTAGGTGAGTCAATCAACCACCTCCTCATCCTCTTCTTGGTTTAATGATGAACTCTTGTTTCGGAACTCGCTTCCATAATTCATTTCCCGAGAATCTTAAGATGTTGTATCACCAATTTGTGCCACACCTTTTCTTCCCAGACATCTTGAGTCTGAGGTATCCTAACACCGATAAGATCTGAATCTCGGTCAGATATGATGGTTGGGGCATATTTCCAAAAGTTATAACTTTGGTCTCTACATAACCTGGTAAGGTGGTGTCTTTGCTTAGCACACCTGGTCGGAGGACCTGTGGTTATAGTTTCCTTTTTAACAAGGTTAAACATTCCTCCATGAGGAAATTGTAAGGCTTATTCTATAAGTTGTTCCTGATGGATCCTTTTTGTTTCCAAAGTCTGAATTTCACCTATTGACCATGTCAATGCTATCTCGAAGCATGTATATGGTACTCCATTCTTCAGCAAGAACATTTGAAGCACAATGCTAAACTTTCTTTATCATTTATTCTAACACCGTTGTATCGGTAATTGTTGGGGAACGTAGTAATTTCAAAAATTTCCTACGCACACGCAAGATCATGGTGATGCATATCAACGAGAGGGGAGAGTGTTGTCCACGTACCCTCGTAGACCGAAAGCGGAAGCGTTATATCAACGCGGTTGATGTAGTCGTACGTCTTCACGATCCGACCGATCCAAGCACCGACACTACGGCACCTCCGAGTTCTAGCACACGTTCAGCTCAATGACGATCCCCGGACTCCGATCCAGCAAAGTGTCGGGGAAGAGTACCGTCAGCACGACGGCATGGTGACGATCTTGATGTTCTACCGTCGCAGGGCTTCGCCTAAGCACCACTACAATATTATCGAGGATTATGGTGGAGGGGGGCATCGCACACGGCTAAGAGAACGATCACGAAGATCAACTTGTGTGTCTATGGGGTGCCCCCTGCCCCCGTATACAAAGGAGTGGAAGAGGGGAGGGCCGGCCCTCTGTATGGCGCACCCTAGGGGAGTCCTACTCCCACCGGGAGTAGGATTCCCCCTTTCCTAGTCCAACTAGGAGTCCTTCCATGTAGTAGGAGTAGGAAACAAGGAAGGGGCGCAACCCCTCCCCCTAGTCCAATTCGGACTAGGCCTTGGGGGGTGCGCGGCCTGCCCTAGGCAGCCCCTCTCTCTTTCCCGTATGGCCCAATAAGGCCCAATACTTCTCCCGGCGAATTCCCGTAACTCTCCGGTACTCCGAAAAATACTCGAATCACTCGGAACCTTTCCGATGTCCGAATATAGTCGTCCAATATATCGATTTTTACGTCTTGACCATTTCGAGACTCCTCGTCATGTCCCCGATCTCATCCGGGACTCCGAACTCCTTCGGTACATCAAAACTCATAAACTCATAATATAACTGTCATCGAAACCTTAAGCGTGCGGACCCTACGGGTTCGAGAACAATGTAGACATGACCGAGACACGTCTCCGGTCAATAACCAATAGCGGAACCTGGATGCTCATATTGGCTCCTACATATTCTACGAAGATCTTTATCGGTCAGACCGCATAACAACATACGTTGTTCCCTTTGTCATCGGTATGTTACTTGCCCGAGATTCGATCGTCAGTATCCAATACCTAGTTCAATCTCGTTACCGGCAAGTCTCTTTACTCGTTCCGTAATACATCATCTCGCAACTAACTCATTAGCTGCAATGCTTGCAAGGCTTAAGTGATGTGCATTACCGAGAGGGCCCAGAGATACCTCTCCGACAATCGGAGTGACAAATCCTAATCTCGAAATACGCCAACCCAACATGTACCTTTGGAGACACCTGTAGAGCTCCTTTATAATCACCCAGTTACGTTGTGACGTTTGGTAGCACACAAAGTGTTCCTCCGGTAAACAGGAGTTGCATAATCTCATAGTCATAGGAACATGTATAAGTCATGAAGAAAGCAATAGCAACATACTAAACGATCGGGTGCTAAGCTAACGGAATGGGTCATGTCAATCACATCATTCTCCTAATGATGTGATCCCGTTAATCAAATGACAACCCATGTCAATGGCTAGGAAACTTAACCATCTTTGATCAATGAGCTAGTCAAGTAGAGGCATACTAGTGACACTCTGTTTGTCTATGTATTCACACATGTATTATGTTTCCGGTTAATACAATTCTAGCATGAATAATAAACATTTATCATGATATAAGGAAATAAATAATAACTTTATTATTGCCTCTAGGGCATATTTCCTTCAGTAATATCATGAGATTCCTCCCCACTTACCTAAATGGTTTTCTACTTTCTATCCTGTCATGGATATCATGCTCTGCTTGTCCTTGGGAAGGATATACACTTGAAATATGTGTTTAAACACATTTTCCTTTCCATTGTCCTGTTTAATCTGATAATCATATTTTCCTTTCCATTGATTTGTTTAACCTTCCTTGTGATCCATAGGATCTAAGCAGTAATATTCTTCTGCTCATGTAAACACCTTGGTGTACAACCGTGTCAGTAAGACCCTGTTGAAATTGTCGATAGCATTCCGGTCACCACCGATGGACGAGAACTTTGCCTATTGGTCTGCCTCGTTCAACGAGCAGGAAAATGGTTCTCTTCGTCCCTCGCCCCTGGTACCCACATTGTGCCGACATAACTGATAGGCTGCCCTCTGACATGCCTTGCTATTGTGACCGTGCGATATGTCACCGCTCCTATTTTTAACCCACATGGTGGGCCCATAACCCACAGTTTCACAGGATTGAAACCTGACTCTCATGTACACCCCCTGTTCCCAAAGTTATTCCTCACGCGTGGCCTCGTGTGTAATTCATGAGCCACCTTCCGATGAGATCATCAATCTGGTATCAGACGCAATACTTATTCCCATTGCTCTGAACCCCTTTCACACTTCGCTTCAGGCAACGAACGATTGCCTATGCCCTTGAAACTTCTATTTTGCACCTTCTTGCTTTGCTCTCGATATTGTCTTAAATTTCAATTCGAGAGTTACTTTCTGCCACCTTCCTCGTTGTTGTCTACCAGATAGTCTACCCTGCAGAGATCCATTCTTCCGGTATACCCCCTTAATCCTTTGTTAGTATGATGAAGACTCCGAAGGAAGGATGGCCACTTCATCATGATGACCTGGAGCAGAGAAATGAAGACATCACCAAAAAGGGATCAACTACTTCGGAAAGAGCAATTAAGACCGAGAACACTCGCTAGAATTTCGTAACTAGAATCTTCTTCCCCCCTTACGCCTCCTAAATCTCGAGACGAGATTTCTTGTAGTGGAGTAGAATTGTGACGCCTGGATAATTAAGCTACAGTGATACCATGCTAATGGTGCCACGTCACCACGGTTACCGCTGCTAATCTATCGTTAGATCAAAACCGGTCCAAAATTCAAATTCAAAGTTTGGTAAATAATAAAAGATTTCAGACATTAAAATAAAAATGTTCGGTTTGTACTAAATATTACATAGATAAATATGGTGTAGTAAACACATTTTTATAAAAGGCCTAAATAATTTAAAATGATTTAAAACAGAAAAGTAAATAAATAAAAGAAAAGAAAATACAAAAAAGAAAAAACTAAACAAACAAACAAAGAAAAAAACCCCTGGGCTTTGGCCCGGCAGGCCGCAAGCCCCCCCCCCTCCTTGGGCCTCGGCCCATCAGGTCCAGCCGGCCGGCCTCCCCCACTCCTTATCCACTACATCCCCCACCCGACCGAACCCTAATCCACCACCACACCCCCCACTCGCCCCCCACGCGCTCCACTCCCTCCCCCAATTCAACTGGATCGAGATCGATCCCCGCCACTCTCTCTCACCCCCCCGCTCGATTTGGAGCCGCCGCTGCCCGTCTCCGGCACACCTCCCCCCTCGCTCCTCTTCCCCGACCTGATCTGGATCGGGAAGGGGCAATGAACCCGACGCCCCCTTCATCAACGCCGTCACCGTACGACACAACCGCCACACGTGGACAATGTCGCTGCCTCGTCCCGCCACTACCTCGTCGGACCGCTTCCCCGTCTTCGTCGATCGTCCCCGTCTTCCTCCCCACGGGTCGCCCCCGAGCCTCGACGCCCATGTGCCCCTGCAAATGCCGGTGAGGCCCTCGGCCTCCGCCTCCCCTCTCCCCTTCCTTTCGTCCGCGGTCACCGCGCTCGTCCACCCGCGCCCGCCCGCGCGATGCGCGCGTGCCCCGTGCACCCCGTTGTGCGCCTTATAGCACTCGCCCACGCCCCACAGCCACCGTGCTCGCGCCCCGTTTAACCCTGCTCGCCCCCGGGGCGCACCCACGCACTCCCGTGCGTCCGTGCCAGATCCGGTCCCTGCCTCCGGCCACGCCCTTGGCCGGCCAACGCCTCCCTGCCTGTTCCACCTCCATCGACCGCCTCTGCCCCCCCAGCTCTCCCCGGCTACAGCTCGCCGGAGCACTGCGGTGGCGCGCCGGCGCCATCTCCCACCAGGCGCACCCAGCGCCCAAGTCGGGTGCACCCCCGCGGGCCAGCGCCCATTCGGGTGTGCCTGACGCCCGACCCGCTATGGCCCCTAGGGCCTATGACATGTGGGGCCGCCCTCTCTGAAACGTTAAAAAAATGATGAAAATAAAAATAATAACAATTAATTAATTAGGATAATTAATTAACTTAATTAACTCTGTTTAGTTAACTATCTAAATCTAATTAACCTGCTAATTAAAATGCTAGTTGATAATTAGTGAACAACCTATGACATGTGGGACCCACACGTCAGCTTGACCCAGTCAACACCTCTGTTGACTGATGACGTCATGCTGATGCAGTAGCGCCATTTTCGGATTAAATTAATAATAATAATTTATAAATTGATTTAAATCTTTAAAAATGAATATAAAATAGACCATAGCTTGGATGAAAATACTTTATACATGAAAGTTGCTCAGAACGACGAGACGAATCCGAATACGTTGCTCGTTCGTCCGCCACACATCCCTAGCATATCAAACACGCAACCTTTCCCCCCGGTTCATTTGTCCGAAAACGTCAAACACCGGGGATACTTTCCCGGATGTTTCCCCCCTTCGCCGGTATCACTTACTACCGCGTTAGGGCATACCTAGCACCGCGTATTACCTCGTTATGTTTTGTGATGCTTTGTTTGCTCCGTATTTACTGCTTCTTCCCCCTCTTCTTCTCTGGTAGACCCCGAGACCGACGCTGATGCCACCGAGTACGACTACGTCACCGACGACCTCTCCTTGTCTGAGCAACCAGGCAAGCCCCCCCCCTTGATCACCAGATATCGCCTATTCTTCTCTATACTGCTTGCATTAGAGTAGTGTAGCATGTTACTGTTTTCGTTATTCCTATCCTGATGCATAGTCTGTCCTTGCTACCACTGTTGTTACCTTTACCTTCTATCCTACTACTTAGTATAGGATGCTAGTGTTCCATCAGTGGCCCTACAATCTTGTCCGTCTGCCATGCTATACTACTGGGCCGTGATCACTTCGGGAGGTGATCACGGGCATATACTATATACTTTACACTGTTACCTTACCTGTGATACTGTTCGGAGATGGGGGCTGAAGGGGCAGGTGGTTCCACCCAGGTAGTGCTGGGCCTGGGTTCCCGACGGCCCCCGACTGTTACTTTGTGGCGGAGCGACAGGGCAGGTTGAGACCACCTAGGAGAGAGGTGGCCTGGCCCTGGTCGGCGTTCGCAGATACTTAACACGCTTAACGAGATCTGGGTATTTGATCTGAGTTGGGTCGTTGACCTTATACGCACTAACCGCCACGTGGGACAAGATATGGGCAACCGGCGTCGTGGTATCAGCCGAAGCACTTCGTGACGTCAGCGACTGAGCGGCGCGCGCCGGATTGGACTGGAACGCCACTAGGCTAGGTCTGCTTCCGGCCGCGTTCGCAACGTGCAGGTGTGCTATGGGCGATGGGCCCAGACCCCTGTGCGCTTAGGATTAGACCGGCGTGCTGACCTCTCTGTTGTGCCTAGGTGGGGCTGCAACGTGTTGATCTTCCGCGGCCGGGCATGACCCAGGAAAGTGTGTCCGGCCAAATGGGATCGAGCGTGTCGGGTAATGTGGTGCACCCCTGCAGGGAAGTTGATCTATTCGAATAGCCGTGTCCATGGTAACAGGCAACCCAGAGTTGTACCTTGACCTTATGACAACTAGAACCGGATACTTAATAAAACACACCTTGCCAAGTGCCAGATATAACCCGGTGATCGCTCTCTAATAGGGCAACGAGGAGGGGATTGCCGGGTAGGATTATGCTATGCGATGCTACTTGGAGGACTTCAGTCTACTCTCTTCTATATGCTGCAAGACGGAGGCTGCCCGAAGCGTAGTCTTCGACAGGATTAGCTATCCCCCTCTTATTCTGGCATTCTGCAGTTCAGTCCACCGATATGGCCCTTTACACATATATCCATGCATATGTAGTGTAGCTCCTTGCTTGCGATTACTTTGGATGAGTACTCACGGTTGCCTTTTTCCCCCTTTCCCCATTTCTCTACCCGATTGCTGCGACCAGACGATGGAGCCCAGGAGCCAGACACCACCTTCGACGACGACTCCTTCTACACTGGAGGTGCCTACTACTACGTGCAGCCC
Source organism: Triticum urartu (assembly GCF_056163025.1). NCBI lineage: Eukaryota > Viridiplantae > Streptophyta > Magnoliopsida > Poales > Poaceae > Triticum > Triticum urartu. The sequence continues at coordinate 3,876,968 of NC_141876.1, read as the reverse complement.
GCTAACGACGACCATGAGTAGTTAGGAGGATCCCGGGCAGAAGGCCTGCGCCTCTTTCGATCTGTATCCCAGTTTGTGCTAGCCATCTTATGGCAACTTGTTTAACTTATGTCTGCACTCAGATATTGTTGCCTCCGCTGACTCGTCTATGATCAAGCACTTGTATTCAAGCCCTCGAGGCCCCTGCCTTGTATTATGATGCTTGTATGACTTATTTTATTTGTAGAGTTGTGTTGTGATATCTTCCCGTGAGTCCCTGATCTTGATCGTACACGTTTGTGTGTATGATTAGTGTACGATTGAATCGGGGGCCTCACACTATCACTTGTCGATAACGCTATTTAAACAAGTTTTCAGTTTCGCAAAAATAGAAAATCTACCATGATGGGTCAAAACGGTTAATAATGTACCAAATTATCAGATTTCTATAGGTAAGTTGCTATCTGAGGTGCATATAGATGCATGGACGACCCTCGAAGCATGAAATGGTGGAAACGATTTCGGGAGATGTCGATGACGCTTAATTAATAAGTTTTTAGTTTTGAACGAAGTGAAAATCTATAGTGATGGATCAAAAGGGAACAAAATTGGTGATGAAATTATATGCTTACTAGTTATAAGTTGTTATACGAGTTCCATATGGTCGAACATACTACTTCCGAAGCATGAAAGGAAGAAATGCTGGTGCAATGTCTAAATGATGCTATTTAAGTAAGTTTTCTGTTTAGTGAATAAAAAATCATCGATTACGGATAAAAAGTTTATGTAAAGGTGCCAAACATGAATAATCTATATGGATAAGCTGTCTATGACTTCCACATGGCGGTCGAGACTACTCTCGAAGAATGGAATGATGGAAAGGCTCTTATAATGTGTCTAATGTCCTATTTAAATGAGTTCTAAGTTTTGAAGGAGGAGAAAATGTAAAGTACTAAATCAAAATGTTATAAAGAAACTACTGAAAATAATGTGACTCCTACATATATAAGTTGTTGTAGGATTTTCAAATGGCGGCATAGACAACTTCAGAACAAGAAACAAAGCAAGGCTTCTGTCACTTGTCGATAATGCTATTTTAACAAGTTTTCAGTTTCACAAAAATAGAAAATCTACCATGATGGGTCAAAACGGTTAATAATGTACCAAATTATCAGATTTCTATAGGTAAGTTGCTATCTGAGGTGCATATAGATGCATGGACTACCCTCGAAGCATGAAATGGTGGAAACGATTTCGGGAGATGTCGATGACGCTTAATTAATAAGTTTTGAGTTTTGAATGAAGTGAAAATCTATAGTGATGGATCAAAAGGGAACAAAATTGGTGATGAAATTATATGCTTACTAGATATAAGTTGTTATACGAGATCCATATGGTCAAACATACAACTTCCGAAGCATGAAAGGAAGAAATGCTGGTGCAATGTCTAAATGATGATATTTAAGTAAGTTTACTGTTTAGCGAATAAAAAATCATCGGTAACGGATCAAAAGTTTATGTAAAGGTGCCAAACATGAATAATCTATGTGGATAAGCTGTTCTATGAGTTCCACATGGTGGTCGAAACTATTCTCGAAGAATGAAATGACGGAAAGGCTGTTATAATGTGTCTAATGTCCTATTTAAATGAGTTCTAAGTTTCGGAGGAGAAGAAAATATAAAGTAATAAATCAAAATTTTATAAAAGCTACTGAAAATAACGTGACTCCTACGTATATAAGTTGTTGTAGGATTTTCAAATGGCGGCATAGACAACTTCGAAACAAGAAATGAAGCAAGGCCTCTATCACTTGTCGATAATGCCATTTTAACAAGTTTTCAGTTTCGCAAAAAAAAGAAAATCTACCATGATGGGTCAAAACGGTTAATAATCTACCAAATTATGAGATTTCTATAGGTAAGTTGCTATCTGAGGTGCATATAGATGCATGGACTACCCTCGAAGCATGAAATGGTGGAAACGATTTCCGGAGATGTCGATGACGCTTAATTAATAAGTTTTCAGTTTTGAACGAAGTGAAAATCTATAGTGATGGATCAAAAGGGAACCAAATTGGTGATGAAATTATATACTTACTAGTTATAAGTTGTTATACGAGATCCATATGGTCAAACATACAACTTCCGAAGCATGAAAGGAAGAAATGCTGGTGCAATGTCTAAATGATTATATTTAAGTAAGTTTTCTGTTTAGCGAATAAAAAATCATCGGCAACGGATCAAAAGTTTATCTAAAGGTGCCAAACATGAATAATCTCTGTGGATAAGTTGTTCTATGACTTCCACATGGTGGTCGAGACTACTCTCGAAGAATGAAATGATGGAAAGGCTATTATAATGTGTCTAATGTCCTTTTTAAATGAGTTCTATGTTTCGAAGGAGGAGAAAATATAAAGTAATAAATCAAAATGTTATAAAAAACTACTGAAAATAATGTGACTCCTACATATATAAGTTGATGTAGGACTTTAAAATGGCGGCATAGACTACTTCGAAACAATAAACGAAGCAAGGCTTCTATCACTTGTCGATAATGCTATTTAAACAAGTTTTCAGTTTCGCAAAAATAGAAAATCTACCATGATGGGTCAAAACGGTTAATAATGTAACAAATTATCAGATTTCTATTGGTAAGTTGCTATCTGAGGTGCATATAGATGCATGGACTACCCTCGAAGCATGAAATGGTGGAAACGATTTCGGGAGATGTCGATGACGCTAAATTAATAATTTTTCTATTTTGAACGAAGTGAAAATCTATAGTGATGGATCAAAAGGGAACAAAATTGGTGATGAAATTATATGCTTACTAGTTATAAGTTGTTATACGAGATCCATATGGTCGAATATACTACTTCCGAAGCCTTAAAGGAAGAAATGCTGGTGCAATGTCTAAATGATGCTATTTAAGTAAGTTTTCTGTTTAGCGAATAAAAAATCGTCGGTAACGGATCAAAAGTTTATGTAAAGGTGCCAAACATGAATAATCTATGTGGATAAGCTGTTCTATGACTTCCACATGGCGGTCGAGACTACTCTCGAAGAATGGAATGATGGAAAGGCTCTTATAATGTGTCTAATGTCCTATTTAAATGAGTTCTAAATTTTGAAGGAGGATAAAATGTAAAGTAATAAATCAAAATTTTATAAAAAACTACTGAAAATAATGTGACTCCTACATATATAAGTTATTGTAGGATTTTCAAATGGCGGCATAGATAACTTCGAAACAAGAAACGAAGCAAGGCTTCTATCACTTGTTGATAATGCTATTTTAACAAGTTTTCAGTTCCGCAAAAATAGAAAATCTACCATGATGGGTCAAAACGGTTAATAATGTACCAAATTATCAGATTTCTTTAGGTAAGTTGCTATCTGAGGTGCATATAGATGCATGGACTACCCTCGAAGCATGAAATGGTGGAAACGATTTCGGGAGATGTCGATGACGCTTAATTAATAAGTTTTCAGTTTTGAACGAAGTGAAAATCTATAGTGATGGATCAAAAGGGAACCAAATTGGTGATGAAATTATATGCTTACTAGTTATAAGTTGTTATACGAGATCCATATGGTCAGACATACAACTTCCGAAGCATGAAAGGAAGAAATGCTGGTGCAATGTCTAAATGATGATATTTAAGTAAGTTTTCTGTTTAGCGAATAAAAAATCATCGGTAATGGGTCAAAAGTTTATGTAAAGGTGCCAAACATGAATAATCTCTGTGGATAAGCTGTTCTATGACTTCCTCATGGTGGTCGAGACTACTCTCGAAGAATGAAATGATGGAAAGGCTGTTATAATGTGTCTAATGTCCTCTTTAAATGAGTTCTATGTTTTGAAGGAGGAGAAAATATAAAGTAATAAATCAAAATGTTATAAAAAACTACTGAAAATAATGTGACTCCTGTTGGAAATATGCCCTAGAGGCAATAATAAATTGATTATTATTATATTTCCTTGTTCATGATAATCGTTTATTATCCATGCTAGAATTGTATTGATAGGAAACTCAGATACATGTGTGGATACATAGATAACACCATGTCCCTAGTAAGCCTCTAGTTGACTAGCTCGTTGATCAATAGATGGTTACGGTTTCCTGACCATGGACATTGGATGTCGTTGATAACGGGATCACATCATTAGGAGAATGATGTGATGGACAAGACCCAATCCTAAGCATAGCACAAGATCGTGTAGTTCGTATGCTAAAGCTTTTCTAATGTCAAGTATCTTTTCCTTAGACCATGAGATTGTGCAACTCCCGGATACCGTAGGAGTGCTTTGGGTGTGCCAAACGTCACAACGTAACTGGGTGGCTATAAAGGTATACTACGGGTATCTCCAAAAGTGTCTGTTGGGTTGGCACGAATCGAGACTGGGATTTGTCACTCCGTGTAAGCGGAGAGGTATCTCTGGGCCCACTCGGTAGGACATCATCATAATGTGCACAATGTGATCAAGGAGTTGATCACGGGATGATGTGTTACGGAATGAGTAAAAGAGACTTGCCGGTAATGAGATTGAACAAGGTATCGGGATACCGACGATCGAATCTCGGGCAAGTACAATACCGCTAGACAAAGGGAATTGCATACGGGATTGATTAAGTCCTTGACATCGTGGTTCATCCGATGAGATCATCATGGAACATGTGGGAGCCAACATGGGTATCCAGATCCCGCTGTTGGTTATTGACCGGAGAACGTCTCGGTCATGTCTGCATGTCTCCCGAACCCGTAGGGTCTACACACTTAAGGTTCGATGATGCTAGGGTTATAAAGGAAGTTTGTATGTGGTTACCAAATGTTGTTCGGAGTCCCGGATGAGATCCCGGACGTCACGAGGAGTTCCGGAATGGTCCGGAGGTAAAGATTTATATATAGGAAATCCTGTTTCGGCCATCGGGACAAGTTTCGGGGTCATCGGTATTGTACCAGGACCACCGGAAGGGTCCCGGGGGTCCACCGGGTGGGGCCACCTGCCCCGGGGGCCACATGGGCTGTGGGAGGTGCGCCTTGGCCTACATGGGCCAAGGGCACCAGCCCCAAGAGGCCCATGCGCCTAGGGTTTTAAGGAGGGAAGAGTCCCACAAGGGGAAGGCACCTCCTAGGTGCCTTGGGGGGGAGGGAAACCTCCTCTTGGCCGCCTCCCCTTTCCCATCTAGGGCTGCCGCCCCTCCTAGGGGTGGGAACCCTAGAGGGGGCGCACCCTCCTCCCTCTCCCCTATATATAGTGAGGCATAGGGGCTGCTCACAACACGCGATTTGATCTCTCTCATTGGTGCAGCCCTCCCTCTCTATCTCCTCTCCCGTGGTGCTTGGCGAAGCCCTGCAGGATTGCCACGCTCCTCCATCACCACCACGCCGTTGTGCTGCTGCTGGATGGAGTCTTCCTCATCCTCTCCCTCTCTCCTTGCTGCATCAAGGCATGGGAGACATCGTCGGGCTGTACGTGTGTTGAACGCGGAGGTGCCGTCCGTTCGGCACTAGGATCTCCGGTGATTTGGATCACGACGAGTATGACTCCATCAACCCCGTTCTCTTGAACGCTTCCGCGCGCGATCTACAAGGGTATGTAGATCCACTCCTCCCTCATTGCTAGATGACTCCATAGATAGATCTTGGTGATACGTAGGAAAATTTTGAATTTATGCTACGTTCCCCAACAACTCCTACATATATAAGTTGTTGTAGGATTTTCAAATGGCGGCATAGACAACTTCGGAACAAGAAACGAAGCAAGGCTTCTATCACTTGTCGATAATGCTATTTTAACAGGTTTTCAGTTTCAGAAAAATAGAAAATCTACCATGATGGGTCAAAACGGTTAACAATGTACCAAATTATCAGATATCTATAGGTAAGTTGCTATCTGAGGTGCATATAGATGCATGGACTACCCTCGAAGCATGAAATGGTGGAAACGATTTCGGGAGATGTCGATGACGCTTAATTAATAAGTTTTCAGTTTTGAACGAAGTGAAAATCTATAGGGATGGATCAAAAGGGAACCAAATTGGTGATGAAATTATATGCTTACTAGTTATAAGTTGTTATACGAGATCCATATGGTCAAACATACAACTTCCGAAGCATGAAAGGAAGAAATGCTGGTGCAATGTCTAAATGATTATATTTAAGTAAGTTTTCTGTTTAGCGAATAAATAATCATCGGTAACGGATCAAAAGTTTATGTAAAGGTGCCAAACAAGAATAATCTTTGTGGATAAGCTGTTCTATGACTTCCACATGGCGGTCGAGACTACTCGCGAAGAATGAAATGATGGAAAGGCTGTTAGAATCTGTCTAATGTCCTCTTTAAATGAGTTCTATGTTTCGAAGGAGGAGAAAATATAAAGTAATAAATCAAAATGTTATAAAAAAACTACTGAAAATAATGTGACTCCTACGTATATAAGTTGTTGTAGGATTTTCAAATGGCGGCATAGACTACTTCGAAACAATAAACGAAGCAAGGCTTCTATCACTTGTCGATAATGCTATTTAAACAAGTTTTCAGTTTCGAAAAAATAGAAAATCTACCATGATGGGTCAAAAAGGTTAATAATGTACCAAATTATCAGATTTCTATTGGTAAGTTGCTATCTGAGGTGCATATAGATGCATGGACTACCCTCGAAGCATGAAATGGTGGAAACGATTTCGAGAGATGTCGATGACGCTAAATTAATAAGTTTTCAGTTTTGAACGAAGTGAAAATCTATAGTGATGGATCAAAAGGGAACAAAATTGGTGATGAAATAATATGCTTACTAGTTATAAGTTGTTATACGAGATCAATATGGTCGAATATACTACTTCCGAAGCTTGAAAGGAACAAATGCTGGTGCAATGTCTAAATGATGCTATTTAAGTAAGTTTTCTGTTTAGCGAATAAAAAATCGTCGGTAACGGATCAAAAGTTAATGTAAAGGTGCCAAACATGAATAATCTATGTGGATAAGCTGTTCTATCACTTCCACATGGCGGTCGAGACTACTCTCGAAGAATGGAATGATGGAAAGGCTCTTATAATGTGCCTAGTGTCCTACTTAAATGAGTTCTAAGTTTTGAAGGAGGATAAAATGTAAAGTAATAAATCAAAATTTTATAAAAAACTACTGAAAATAATGTGACTCCTACATATATAAGTTGTTGTAGGATTTTCAAATAGCGGCATAGACAACTTCGAAACAAGAAACGAAGCAAGGCTTTTATCACTTATTGATAATGCTATTTTAACAAGTTTTCAGTTTCGCAAAAATAGAAAATCAACCATGATGGGTCAAAACGGTAAATAATGTACCAAATTATCAGATTTCTATAGGTAAGTTGCTATCTAAGGTGCATATAGATGCATGGACTACCCTCGAAGCATGAAATGGTGGAAACGATTTCGGGAGATGTCGATGACGCTTAATTAATAAGTTTTCAGTTTTGAACGAAGTGAAAATCTATAGTGATGGATCAAAAGGGAACCAAATTGGTTATGAAATTATATGCTTACTAGTTATAAGTTGTTATACGAGATCCATATGGTCAGACATACAACTTCCGAAGCATGAAAGGAAGAAATGCTGGTGCAATGTCTAAATGATGATATTTAAGTAAGTTTTCTGTTTAGCGAATAAAAAATCATCGGTAACGCATCAAAAGTTTATGTAAAGGTGCCAAACATGAATAATCTCTATGGATAAGCTGTTCTATGACTTCCACATGGCGGTCAAGAGTACTCTCGAAAAATGAAATGATGGAAAGGCTGTTATAATGTGTCTAATGTCCTCTTTAAATGAGTTCTATGTTTAGAAGGAGGAGAAAATATAAAGTAATAAATCAAAATGTTATAAAAAAATACTAAAAATAATGTGACTCCTACATATATAAGTTATTGTAGGATTTTCAAATGGCGGCACAGACAACTTCGGAACAAGAAACGAAGCAAGGCTTCTATCACTTGTCGATAGTGCTATTTTAAAAGGTTTTCAATTTCACAAAAATAGAAAATCTACCAATATGGGTCAAAACGGTTAATAATGTACCAAATTATCAGATTTCTATAGGTAAGTTGCTATCTAAGGTGCAAATAGATGCATGGACTACCCTCGAAGCATGAAATGGTGGAAACGATTTCAGGAGATGTCGATGACGCTTAATTAATAAGTTTTCAGTTTTGAACGAAGTGAAAATCTATAGTGATGGATCAAAAGGGAACCAAATTGGTGATGAAATTATATGCTTACTAGTTATAAGTTGTTATACGAGATCCATATGGTCAAACATACAACTTCCGAAGCATGAAAGGAAGAAATGCTGGTGCAATGTCTAAATGATTATATTTAAGTAAGTTTTCTGTTTAGCGAATAAAAAATCATAGGTAACGGATCAAAAGTTTATGTAAAGGTGCCAAACATAAATAATCTCTGTGGAAAAGCTGTTCTATGACTTCCACATGGCGGTCGAGACTACTCTTGAAGAATGAAATGATGGAAAGGCTGTTATAATGTGTCTAATGTCCTCTTCAAATGAGTTCTATGTTTTGAAGGAGGAGAAAATATAAAGTAATAAATGAAAATGTTATAAAAAAACTACTGAAAATAATGTGACTCCTACATATATAAGTTGTTGTAGAATTTTCAAATGGCGGCATTGACTACTTCGAAACAATAAATGAAGCAAGGCTTCTATCACTTGTCGATAATGTTATTTAAACAAGTTTTCAGTTTCGCAAAAATAGAAAATCTACCATGATGGGTCAAAACGTTTAATAATGTACCAAATTATCAGATTTCTATAGGTAAGTTGCTATCTGAGGTGCATATAGATGCATGGACTACCCTCGAAGCATGAAATGGTGGAAACGATTTCGAGAGATGTCGATGACGCTAAATTAATAAGTTTTCAGTTTTGAATGAAGTGAAAATCTATAGTGATGGATCAAAAGGGAACAAAATTGGTGATGAAATTATATGCTTACTAGTTATAAGTTGTTATACGAGATGCATATGGTCGACTATACTACTTCCGAAGCTTGAAAGGAAGAAATGCTGGTGCAATGTCTAAATGATGCTATTTAAGTAAGTTTCCTGTTTAGCGAATAAAAAATCGTCGGTAACGGATCAAAAGTTTATGTAAAGGTGCCAAACATGAATAATCTATGTGTATAAGCTGTTCTATGACTTCCACATGGCGGTCGAGACTACTCTCGAAGAATGGAATGATGGAATGGCTCTTAAAATGTGTATAATGTAATATTTAAATGATTTCTAAGTTTTGAAGGAGGATAAAATGTAAAGTTATAAATCAAAATTTTATAAAAAACTACTGAAAATAATGTGACTCCTATATATATATAAGTTGTTGTAGGATTTTCAAATGGCGGCATAGACAACTTCGAAACAAGAAACGAAGCGAGGCTTCTATCACTTGTTGATAATGCCATTTTAACAAGTTTTCAGTTTCGCAAAAATAGAAAATCTACCATGATGGGTCAAAACGGTAAATAATGTACCAAATTATCAGATTTCTATAGGTAAGTTGCTATCTGAGGTGCAAATAGATGCATGGACTACCCTCGAAGCATGAAATGGTGGAAACGATTTCGGGAGATGTCGATGACGCTTAATTAATAAGTTTTCAGTTTTGAACTAAGTGAAAATCTATAGTGATGGATCAGAAGGGAACCAAATTGGTGATGAAATTATATGCTTACTAGTTATAAGTTGTTATACGAGATCCATATGGTCAAACATACAACTTCCGAAGCATGAAAGGAAGAAATGCTGGTGCAATGTCTAAATGATGATATTTAAGTAAGTTTTCTGTTTAGCGAATAAAAAATCATCGGTAACGCATCAAAAGTTTATGTAAAGGTGCCAAACATGAATAATCTCTATGGATAAGCTGTTCTATGACTTCCACATGGCGGTCAAGAGTACTCTCGAAAAATGAAATGATGGAAAGGCTGTTATAATGTGTCTAATGTCCTCTTTAAATGAGTTCTATGTTTAGAAGGAGGAGAAAATATAAAGTAATAAATCAAAATGTTATAAAAAAATACTAAAAATAATGTGACTCCTACATATATAAGTTATTGTAGGATTTTCAAATGGCGGCACAGACAACTTCGGAACAAGAAACGAAGCAAGGCTTCTATCACTTGTCGATAGTGCTATTTTAAAAGGTTTTCAATTTCACAAAAATAGAAAATCTACCAATATGGGTCAAAACGGTTAATAATGTACCAAATTATCAGATTTCTATAGGTAAGTTGCTATCTAAGGTGCAAATAGATGCATGGACTACCCTCGAAGCATGAAATGGTGGAAACGATTTCAGGAGATGTCGATGACGCTTAATTAATAAGTTTTCAGTTTTGAACGAAGTGAAAATCTATAGTGATGGATCAAAAGGGAACCAAATTGGTGATGAAATTATATGCTTACTAGTTATAAGTTGTTATACGAGATCCATATGGTCAAACATACAACTTCCGAAGCATGAAAGGAAGAAATGCTGGTGCAATGTCTAAATGATTATATTTAAGTAAGTTTTCTGTTTAGCGAATAAAAAATCATAGGTAACGGATCAAAAGTTAATGTAAAGGTGCCAAACATAAATAATCTCTGTGGAAAAGCTGTTCTATGACTTCCACATGGCGGTCGAGACTACTCTTGAAGAATGAAATGATGGAAAGGCTGTTATAATGTGTCTAATGTCCTCTTCAAATGAGTTCTATGTTTTGAAGGAGGAGAAAATATAAAGTAATAAATGAAAATGTTATAAAAAAACTACTGAAAATAATGTGACTCCTACATATATAAGTTGTTGTAGAATTTTCAAATGGCGGCATTGACTACTTCGAAACAAGAAATGAAGCAAGGCTTCTATCACTTGTCGATAATGTTATTTAAACAAGTTTTCAGTTTCGCAAAAATAGAAAATCTACCATGATGGGTCAAAACGTTTAATAATGTACCAAATTATCAGATTTCTATAGGTAAGTTGCTATCTAAGGTGCATATAGATGCATGGACTACCCTCGAAGCATGAAATGGTGGAAACGATTTTGGGAGATGTAGATGACGCTAAATTAATAATTTTTCAGTTTTGAACGAAATGAAAATCTATAGTGATGGATCAAAAGGGAACAAAATTGGTGATGAAATTATATGCTTACTAGTTATAAGTTGTTATACGAGATGCATATGGTCGACTATACTACTTCCGAAGCTTGAAAGGAAGAAATGCTGGTGCAATGTCTAAATGATGCTATTTAAGTAAGTTTCCTGTTTAGCGAATAAAAAATCGTCGGTAACGGATCAAAAGTTTATGTAAAGGTGCCAAACATGAATAATCTATGTGTATAAGCTGTTCTATGACTTCCACATGGCGGTCGAGACTACTCTCGAAGAATGGAATGATGGAATGGCTCTTAAAATGTGTATAATGTAATATTTAAATGATTTCTAAGTTTTGAAGGAGGATAAAATGTAAAGTTATAAATCAAAATTTTATAAAAAATACTAAAAATAATGTGACTCCTATATATATATAAGTTGTTGTAGGATTTTCAAATGGCGGCATAGACAACTTCGAAACAAGAAACGAAGCGAGGCTTCTATCACTTGTTGATAATGCCATTTTAACAAGTTTTCAGTTTCGCAAAAATAGAAAATCTACCATGATGGGTCAAAACGGTAAATAATGTACCAAATTATCAGATTTCTATAGGTAAGTTGCTATCTGAGGTGCAAATAGATGCATGGACTACCCTCGAAGCATGAAATGGTGGAAACGATTTCGGGAGATGTCGATGACGCTTAATTAATAAGTTTTCAGTTTTGAACTAAGTGAAAATCTATAGTGATGGATCAAAAGGGAACAAAATTGGTGATGAAATTATATGCTTACTAGTTATAAGTTGTTATACGAGATCCATATGGTCAAACATACAACTTCCGAAGCATGAAAGGAAGAAATGCTGGTGCAATGTCTAAATGATGATATTTAAGTAAGTTCTCTGTTTAGCGAATAAAAAATCATCGGTAACGGATCAAAAGTTTATGTAAAGGTGCCAAACATGAATAATCTCTGTGGATAAGCTGTTCTATGACTTCCACATGGCGGTCGAGACTACTCTCGAAGAATGAAATGATGGAAAGGCTGTTATAATGTGTCTAATGTCCTCTTCAAATGAGTTCTATGTTTCGAAGGAGGAGAAAATATAAAGTAATAAATCAAAATGTTATAAAAAAACTACTGAAAATAATGTGACTCCTACGTATATAAGTTGTTGTAGGATTTTCAAATGGCGGCATAGACATCTTCGAAACAATAAACGAAGCAAGGCTTCTATCACTTGTCGATAATGCTATTTAAACAAGTTTTCAGTTTCGAAAAAATAGAAAATCTACCATGATGGGTCAAAAAGGTTAATAATGTACCAAATTATCAGATTTCTATTGGTAAGTTGCTATCTGAGGTGCATATAGATGCATGGACTACCCTCGAAGCATGAAATGGTGGAAACGATTTCGAGAGATGTCGATGACGCTAAATTAATAAGTTTTCAGTTTTGAATGAAGTGAAAATCTATAGTGATGGATCAAAAGGGAACAAAATTGGTGATGAAATTATATGCTTACTAGTTATAAGTTGTTATACGAGATCCATATGGTCGAATATACTACTTCCGAAGCTTGAAAGGAACAAATGCTGGTGCAATGTCTAAATGATGCTATTTAAGTAAGTTTCTGTTTAGCGAATAAAAAATCGTCGGTAACGGATCAAAAGTTAATGTAAAGGTGCCAAACATGAATAATCTATGTGGATAAGCTGTTCTATCACTTCCACATGGCGGTCGAGACTACTCTCGAAGAATGGAATGATGGAAAGGCTCTTATAATGTGCCTAGTGTCCTACTTAAATGAGTTCTAAGTTTTGAAGGAGGATAAAATGTAAAGTAATAAATCAAAATTTTATAAAAAACTACTGAAAATAATGTGACTCCTACATATATAAGTTGTTGTAGGATTTTCAAATGGCGGCATAGACAACTTCGAAACAAGAAACGAAGCAAGGCTTTTATCACTTATTGATAATGCTATTTTAACAAGTTTTCAGTTTCGCAAAAATAGAAAATCAACCATGATGGGTCAAAACGGTAAATAATGTACCAAATTATCAGATTTCTATAGGTAAGTTGCTATCTAAGGTGCATATAGATGCATGGACTACCCTCGAAGCATGAAATGGTGGAAACGATTTCGGGAGATGTCGATGACGCTTAATTAATAAGTTTTCAGTTTTGAACGAAGTGAAAATCTATAGTGATGGATCAAAAGGGAACCAAATTGGTTATGAAATTATATGCTTACTAGTTATAAGTTGTTATACAAGATCCATATGGTCAGACATACAACTTCCGAAGCATGAAAGGAAGAAATGCTGGTGCAATGTCTAAATGATGATATTTAAGTAAGTTTTCTGTTTAGCGAATAAAAAATCATCGGTAACGCATCAAAAGTTTATGTAAAGGTGCCAAACATGAATAATCTCTATGGATAAGCTGTTCTATGACTTCCACATGGCGGTCAAGAGTACTCTCGAAAAATGAAATGATGGAAAGGCTGTTATAATGTGTCTAATGTCCTCTTTAAATGAGTTCTATGTTTAGAAGGAGGAGAAAATATAAAGTAATAAATCAAAATGTTATAAAAAAATACTAAAAATAATGTGACTCCTACATATATAAGTTATTGTAGGATTTTCAAATGGCGGCACAGAAAACTTCGGAACAAGAAACGAAGCAAGGCTTCTATCACTTGTCGATAATGCTATTTTAATAGGTTTTCAATTTCACAAAAATAGAAAATCTACCAATATGGGTCAAAACGGTTAATAATGTACCAAATTATCAGATTTCTATAGGTAAGTTGCTATCTAAGGTGCAAATAGATGCATGGACTACCCTCGAAGCATGAAATGGTGGAAACGATTTCAGGAGATGTCGATGACGCTTAATTAATAATTTTTCAGTTTTGAACGAAGTGAAAATCTATAGTGATGGATCAAAAGGGAACAAAATTGGTGATGAAATTATATGCTTACTAGTTATAAGTTGTTATACGAGATGCATATGGTCGACTATACTACTTCCGAAGCTTGAAAGGAAGAAATGCTGGTGCAATGTCTAAATGATGCTATTTAAGTAAGTTTCCTGTTTAGCGAATAAAAAATCGTCGGTAACGGATCAAAAGTTTATGTAAAGGTGCCAAACATGAATAATCTATGTGTATAAGCTGTTCTATGACTTCCACATGGCGGTCGGGACTACTCTCGAAGAATGGAATGATGGAATGGCTCTTAAAATGTGTATAATGTAATATTTAAATGATTTCTAAGTTTTGAAGGAGGATAAAATGTAAAGTAATAAATCAAAATTTTATAAAAAACTACTGAAAATAATGTGACTCCTATATATATAAGTTGTTGTAGGATTTTCAAATGGCGGCATAGACAACTTCGAAACAAGAAACGAAGCGAGGCTTCTATCCCTTGTTGATAATGCCATTTTAACAAGTTTTCAGTTTCGCAAAAATAGAAAATCTACCATGATGGGTCAAAACGGTAAATAATGTACCAAATTATCAGATTTCTATAGGTAAGTTGCTATCTGAGGTGCAAATAGATGCATGGACTACCCTCGAAGCATGAAATGGTGGAAACGATTTCGGGAGATGTCGATGACGCTTAATTAATAAGTTTTCAGTTTTGAACTAAGTGAAAGTCTATAGTGATGGATCAGAAGGGAACCAAATTGGTGATGAAATTATATGCTTACTAGTTATAAGTTGTTATACGAGATCCATATGGTCAAACATACAACTTCCGAAGCATGAAAGGAAGAAATGCTGGTGCAATGTCTAAATGATGACATTTAAGTAAGTTCTCTGTTTAGCGAATAAAAAATCATCGGTAACGGATCAAAAGTTTATGTAAAGGTGCCAAACATGAATAATCTCTGTGGATAAGCTGTTCTATGACTTCCACATGGCGGTCGAGACTACTCTCGAAGAATGAAATGATGGAAAGGCTGTTATAATGTGTCTAATGTCCTCTTTAAATGAGTTCTATGTTTCGAAGGAGGAGAAAATATAAAGTAATAAATGAAAATGTTATAAAAAAACTACTGAAAATAATGTGACTCCTACATATATAAGTTGTTGTACGATTTTCAAATGGCGGCATAGACATCTTCGAAACAATAAACGAAGCAAGGCTTCTATCACTTGTCGATAATGCTATTTAAACAAGTTTTCAGTTTCGCAAAAATAGAAAATCTACCATGATGGGTCAAAACATTTAATATTGTACCAAATTATCAGATTTCTATAGGTAAGTTGCTATTTGAGGTGCATATAGATGAATGGACTACCCTCGAAGCATGAAATGGTGGAAACGATTTCGGGAGATGTCGATGACGCTTAATTAATAAGTTTTCAGTTTTGAACGAAGTGAAAATCTATAGTGATAGATCAAAAGGGAACCAAATTAGTGATGAAATTATATGCTTAGACAACTTCGAAACAAGAAACGAATCAAGGCTTCTATCACTTGTCGATAATGCTATTTAAACAAGTTTTCAGTTTTGCAAAAATAGAAAATCTACCATGATGGGTCAAAACAGTTAATAATGTACCAAATTATCAGATTTCTATAGGTAAGTTGCTATCTGAGGTGCATATAGATGCATGGACTACCCTCGAAGCATGAAATGGTGGAAACGATTTCGGGAGATGTCGATGACGCTTAATTAATAAGTTTTCAGTTTTGAACGAAGTGAAAATCTATAGTGATGGATCAAAAGAGAACAAAATTGGTGATGAAATTATATGCTTACTAGTTATAAGTTGTTATACGAGATCCATATGGTCGAATACACTACTTCCGAAGCTTGAAAGGAAGAAATGCTGGTGCAATGTCTAAATGATGCTATTTAAGTAAGTTTTCTGTTTAGAGAATAAAAAATCGTCTGTAACGGATCAAAAGTTTATGTAAAGGTGCCAAACATGAATAATCTATGTAGATAAGCTGTTCTATGACTTCCACATGGCGGTCGAGACTACTCTCGAAGAATGAAATGATGGAAAGGCTGTTATAATGTGTCTAATGTCCTCTTTAAATGAGTTCTATGTTTCGAAGGACGAGAAAATGCAAAGTAATAAATCAAAATGTTATAAAAAAACTACTGAAAATAATTTGACTCCTACATATATAAGTTGTTGTTGGATTTTCAAATGGGGGCATAGACAACTTCGAAACAATAAACGAAGCAAGGCTTCTATCACTTGTTAATAATGCTATTTAAACAAGTTTTCTGTTTCGCAAAACTAGAAAATCTACCATGATGGGACAAAATGGTTAATAATGTACCAAATTATCAGATTTCTATATGTAAGTTGCTATCTGAGGTGCATATAGATGCATGGACTACCCTCGAAGCATGAAATGGTGGAAACGATTTTGGGAGATGTCGATGACGCTTAATTAATAAGTTTTCAGTTTTAAACGAAGTGAAAATCTATAGTGATGGATAAAAAGGGAAGAAAATTGGTGATGAAATTATATGCTTACTAGTTATAAGTTGTTATACGAGATCCATATGGCCGAATATACTACTTCCGAAGCTTGAAAGGAAGAAATGCTGGTGCAATGTCTAAATGATGCTATTTAAGTAAGTTTTCTGTTTAGCGAATAAAAAATCATCGGTAACGGATCAAAAGTTTATGTAAAGGTGCCAAACATGGATAATCTATGTGGATAAGCTGTTCTATATCTTCCACATGGCGGTCGAGACTACTCTCGAAGAATGGAATGATGGAAAGGCTCTTATAATGTGTCTACTGTCCTACTTAAATGAGTTATAAGTTTTGAAGGAGGAGAAAATGTAAAGTAATAAATCAAAATGTTATAAAAAACTATTGAAAATAATGTGACTCCTACATATATAAGTTGTTGTAGGATTTTCAAATGGCGGCATCGACAACTTTGAAACAAGAAATGAAGCAAGGCTTCTATCACTTTTCGATAATGCTATTTTAATAAGTTTTCAGTTTCACAAAAATAGAAAATCTACCATGATGGGTCAAAACGGTAAATAATGTACCAAATTATCAGATTTCTATAGGTAAGTTGCTATCTGAGGTGCATATAGATGCATGGACTATCCTCGAAGCATGAAATGGTGGAAACGATTTCGGGAGATGTCGATGACGCTTAATTAATAAGTTTTCAGTTTTGAACGAAGTGAAAATCTATAGTGATGGATCAAAAGGGAACCAAATTGGTGATGAAATTAAATGCTTACTAGTTATAAGTTGTTATACGAGATCCATATGGTCAAACATACAACTTCCGAAGCATGAAAGGAAGAAATGCTGGTGCAATGTCTAAATGATGATATTTACGTAAGTTTTCTGTTTAGCGAATAAAAAATCATCGGTAACGGATCAAAAGTTTATGTAAAGGTGCCAAACATGAATAATCTCTGTGGATAAGCTGTTCTATGACTTCCACATGGCGGTCGAGACTACTCTCGAAGAATGAAATGATGGAAAGGCTGTTATAATGTGTCTAATGTCCTCTTTAAATGAGTTCTATGTTTCGAAGAAGGAGAAAATATAAAGTAATCAATCAAAATTTTATAAAAAAACTACTAAAAATAATGTGACTCCTACATATATAAGTTGTTGTAGGATTTTCAAATGGCGGCATAGACAACTTCGGAACAAGAAACGAAGCAAGGCTTCTATCACTTGTCGATAATGCTATTTTAACAGGTTTTCAGTTTCACAAAAATAGAAAATCTACAATGATGGGTCAAAACGGTTAATAATGTACCAAATTATCTGATTTCTATAGGTAAGTTGCTATCTGAGGTGCATATAGATGCATGGACTACCCTCGAAGCATGAAATGGTGGAAACGATTTCGGGAGATGTCGATGACGCTTAATTAAAAAGTTTTCAGTTTTGAACGAAGTGAAAATCTATAGTGATGGATCAAAAGGGAACCAAATTGGTGATGAAATTATATGCTTACTAGTTATAAGTTGTTATACGAGATCCATATGGTCAAACATACAACTTCCGAAGCATGAAAGGAAGAAATGCTGGTGCAATGTCTAAATGATGATATTTAAGTAAGTTTTCTATTTAGCGAATAAAAAATCATAGGTAACGGATCAAAAGTTTATGTAAAGGTGCCAAACATGAATAATCTCTGTGGATAAGCTGTTCTATGACTTCCACATGGCGGTCGAGACTACTCTCGAAGAATGAAATGATGGAAAGGCTGTTATAATGTGTCTAATGTCCTCTTTAAATGAGTTCTATGTTCGAAGGAGGAGAAAATATAAAGTAATAAATCAAAATGTTATAAAAAAACTACTGAAAATAATGTGACTCCTACATATATAAGTTGTTGTAGGATTTTCAAATGGCGGCATAGACAACTTCGAAACAATAAACGAAGCAAGGCTTCTATCACTTGTCGATAATGCTATTTAAACAAGTTTTCAGTTTTGCAAAAATAGAAAATCTACCATGATGGGTCAAAACGGTTAATAATGTACCAAATTATCAGATTTCTATAGGTAAGTTGCTATCTGAGGTGCATATAGATGAATGGACTACCCTCGAAGCATGAAATGGTGGAAACGATTTCAGGAGATGTCGATGACGCTTAATTAATAAGTTTTCAGTTTTGAACGAAGTGAAAATCTATAGTGATAGATCAAAAGGGAACCAAATTGGTGATGAAATTATATGCTTAGACAACTTCGAAACAAGAAACGAATCAAGGCTTCTATCACTTGTCGATAATGCTATTTAAACAAGTTTTCAGTTTTGCAAAAATAGAAAATCTACCATGATGGGACAAAACGGTTAATAATGTACCAAATTATCAGATTTCTATAGGTAAGTTGCTATCTGAGGTGCATATAGATGCATGGACTACCCTCGAAGCATGAAATGGTGGAAACGATTTTGGGAGATGTCGATGACGCTTAATTAATAAGTTTTCAGTTTTAAACGAAGTGAAAATCTATAGTGATGGATAAAAAGGGAAGAAAATTGGTGATGAAATTATATGCTTACTAGTTATAAGTTGTTATAAGAGATCCATATGGCCGAATATACTACTTCCGAAGCTTGAAAGGAAGAAATGCTGGTGCAATGTCTAAATGATGCTATTTAAGTAAGTTTTCTGTTTAGCGAATAAAAAATCATCGGTAACGGATCAAAAGTTTATGTAAAGGTGCCAAACATGGATAATCTATGTGGATAAGCTGTTCTATATCTTCCACATGGCGGTCGAGACTACTCTCGAAGAATGGAATGATGGAAAGGCTCTTATAATGTGCCTAGTGTCCTACTTAAATGAGTTCTAAGTTTTGAAGGAGGATAAAATGTAAAGTAATAAATCAAAATGTTATAAAAAACTACTGAAAATAATGTGACTCCTACATATATAAGTTGTTGTAGGATTTTCAAATGGCGGCATCGACAACTTTGAAACAAGAAATGAAGCAAGGCTTCTATCACTTTTCGATAATGCTATTTTAACAAGTTTTCAGTTTCGCAAAAATAGAAAATCTACCATGATGGGTCAAAACGGTAAATAATGTACCAAATTATCAGATTTCTATAGGTAAGTTGCTATCTGAGGTGCATACAGATGCATGGACTACCCTCGAAGCATGAAATGGTGGAAACGATTTCGGGAGATGTCGATGACGCTTAATTAATAAGTTTTCAGTTTTGAACGAAGTGAAAATCTATAGTGATGGATCAAAAGGGAACCAAATTGGTGATGAAATTAAATGCTTACTAGTTATAAGTTGTTATACGAGATCCATATGGTCAAACATACAACTTCCGAAGCATGAAAGGAAGAAATGCTGGTGCAATGTCTAAATGATGACATTTAAGTAAGTTTTCTGTTTAGCGAATAAAAAATCATCGGTAACGGATCAAAAGTTTATGTAAAGGTGCCAAACATGAATAATCTCTGTGGATAAGCTGTTCTATGACTTCCACATGGCGGTCGAGACTACTCTCGAAGAATAAAATGATGGAAAGGCTGTTATAATGTGTCTAATGTCCTCTTTAAATGAGTTCTATGTTTCGAAGGAGGAGAAAATATAAAGTAATCAATCAAAATGTTATAAAAAAACTACTAAAAATAATGTGACTCCTACATATATAAGTTGTTGTAGGATTTTCAAATGGCGGCATAGACAACTTCGGAACAAGAAACGAAGCAAGGCTTCTATCACTTGTCGATAATGCCATTTTAACAAGTTTTCAGTTTCGCAAAAATAGAAAATCTACCATGATGGGTCAAAACGGTAAATAATGTACCAAATTATCAGATTTCTATAGGTAAGTTGCTATCTGAGGTGCATATAGATGCATGGACTACCCTCGAAGCATGAAATGGTGGAAACGATTTCGGGAGATGTCGATGACGCTTAATTAATAAGTTTTCAGTTTTGAACGAAGTGAAAATCTATAGTGATGGATCAGAAGGGAACCAAATTGGTGATGAAATTATATGCTTACTAGTTATAAGTTGTTATACGAGATCCATATGGTCAAACATACAACTTCCGAAGCATGAAAGGAAGAAATGCTGGTGCAATGTCTAAATGATGATATTTAAGTAAGTTTTCTGTTTAGCGAATAAAAAATCATAGGTAACGGATCAAAAGTTTATGTAAAGGTGCCAAACATGAATAATCTCTGTGGATAAGCTGTTCTATGACTTCCACATGTCGGTCGAGACTACTCTCGAAGAATGAAATGATGGAAAGGCTGTTATAATGTGTCTAATGTCCTCTTTAAATGAGTTCTATGTTTCGAAGGAGGAGAAAATATAAAGTAATAAATCAAAATGTTATAAAAAAACTACTGAAAATAATGTGACTCCTACATATATAAGTTGTTGTAGGATTTTCAAATGGCGGCATAGACAACTTCGAAACAATAAACGAAGCAAGGCTTCTATCACTTGTCGATAATGCTATTTAAACAAGTTTTCAGTTTCGCAAAAATAGAAAATCTACCATGATGGGTCAAAACGTTTAATAATGTACCAAATTATCAGATTTCTATAGGTAAGTTGCTATCTGAGGTGCATATAGATGAATGGACTACCCTCGAAGCATGAAATGGTGGAAACGATTTCGGGAGATGTCGATGACGCTTAATTAATAAGTTTTCAGTTTTGAACGAAGTGAAAATCTATAGTGATAGATCAAAAGGGAACCAAATTGGTGATGAAATTATATGCTTAGACAACTTCGAAACAAGAAACAAATCAAGGCTTCTATCACTTGTCGATAATGCTATTTAAACATGTTTTCAGTTTTGCAAAAATAGAAAATCTACCATGATGGGTCAAAACAGTTAATAATGTACCAAATTATCAGATTTCTATAGGTAAGTTGCTATCTGAGCTGCATATAGATGCATGGACTACCCTCGAAGCATGAAATGGTGGAAACGATTTCGGGAGATGTCGATGACGCTTAATTAATAAGTTTTCAGTTTTGAACGAAGTGAAAATCTATAGTGATGGATCAAAAGAGAACAAAATTGGTGATAAAATTATATGCTTACTAGTTATAACTTGTTATACGAGATCCATATGGTCGAATACACTACTTCCGAAGCTTGAAAGGAAGAAATGCTGGTGCAATGTCTAAATGATGCTATTTAAGTAAGTTTTCTGTTTAGCGAATAAAAAATCGTCTGTAACGGGTATAAAGTTTATGTAAAGGTGCCAAACATGAATAATCTATGTGGATAAGCCGTTCTATGACTTCCACATGGCGGTCGAGACTACTCTCGAAGAATGAAATGATGGAAATGCTGTTATAATGTGTCTAATGTCCTCTTTAAATGAGTTCTATGTTTCGAAGGACGAGAAAATGCAAAGTAATAAATCAAAATGTTATAAAAAAACTACTGAAAATAATTTGACTCCTACATATATAAGTTGTTGTTGGATTTTCAAATGGCGGCATAGACAACTTCGAAACAATAAACGAAGCAAGGCTTCTATCACTTGTTGATAATGCTATTTAAACAAGTTTTCTGTTTCGCAAAAGTAGAAAATCTACCATGATGGGAAAAACGGTTAATAATGTACCAAATTATCAGATTTCTATAGGTAAGTTGCTATCTGAGGTGCATATAGATGCATGGACTACCCTCGAAGCATGAAATGGTGGAAACGATTTTGGGAGATGTCGATGACGCTTAATTAATAAGTTTTCAGTTTTAAACGAAGTGAAAATCTATAGTGATGGATAAAAAGGGAAGAAAATTGGTGATGAAATTATATGCTTACTAGTTATAAGTTGTTATACGAGATCCATATGGCCGAATATACTACTTCCGAAGCTTGAAAGGAAGAAATGCTGGTGCAATGTCTAAATGATGCTATTTAAGTAAGTTTTCTGTTTAGCGAATAAAAAATCATCGGTAACGGATCAAAAGTTTATGTAAAGGTGCCAAACATGGATAATCTATGTGGATAAGCTGTTCTATATCTTCCACATGGCGGTCGATACTAATCTCGAAGAATGGAATGATGGAAAGGCTCTTATAATGTGTCTACTGTCCTACTTAAATGAGTTCTATGTTTTGAAGGAGGAGAAAATGTTAAGTAATAAATAAAATTTTTATAAAAAACTATTGAAAATAATGTGACTCCTACATATATAAGTTGTTGTAGGATTTTCAAATGGCGGCATCGACAACTTCGAAACAAGAAACGAAGCAAGGCTTCTATCACTTTTCGATAATGCTATTTTAACAAGTTTTCAGTTTCGCAAAAATAGAAAATCTACCATGATGGGTCAAAACGGTAAATAATGTACCAAATTATCAGATTTCTATAGGTAAGTTGCTATCTGAGGTGCATATAGATGCATGGTCTACCCTCGAAGCATGAAATGGTGGAAACGATTTCGGGAGATGTCGATGACGCTTAATTAATAAGTTTTCAGTTTTGAACGAAGTGAAAATCTATAGTGATGGATCAGAAGGGAACCAAATTGGTGATGAAATTATATGCTTACTAGTTATAAGTTGTTATACGAGATCCATATGGTCAAACATACAACTTCCGAAGCATGAAAGGAAGAAATGCTGGTGCAATGTCTAAATGATGACATTTAAGTAAGTTTTCTGTTTAGCGAATAAAAAATCATAGGTAACGGATCAAAAGTTTATGTAAAGGTGCCAACCATGAATAATCTCTGTGGATAAGCTGTTCTATGACTTCCACATGGCGGTCGAGACTACTCTCGAAGAATAAAATGATGGAAAGGCTGTTATAATGTGTCTAATGTCCTCTTTAAATGAGTTCTATGTTTCGAAGGAGGAGAAAATATAAAGTAATAAATCAAAATGTTATAAAAAACTACTGAAAATAATGTGACTCCTACATATATAAGTTGTTGTAGGATTTTCAAATGGCGGCATAGACAACTTCGAAACAATAAACGAAGCAAGGCTTCTATAACTTGTCGATAATGCTATTTAAACAAGTTTTCAGTTTCGCAAAAATAGAAAATATACCATGATGGGTCAAAACGTTTAATAATGTACATAATTATCAGATTTCTATAGGTAAGTTGGTATCTGAGGTGCATATAGATGAATGGACTACCCTCGAAGCATGAAATTGTGGAAACGATTTAGGGAGATGTCGATGACGCTTAATTAATAAGTTTTCAGTTTTGAACGAAGTGAAAATCTATTGTGATGGATCAGAAGGGAACCAAATTGGTGATGAAATTATATGCTTAGACAACTTCGAAACAAGAAACGAATCAAGGCTTCTATCACTTGTCGATAATGCTATTTAAACAAGTTTTCAGTTTTGCAAAAATAGAAAATCTACCATGATGGGTCAAAACAGTTAATAATGTACCAAATTATCAGATTTCTATAGGTAAGTTGCTATCTGAGGTGCATATAGATGCATGGACTACCCTCGAAGCATGAAATGGTGGAAACGATTTCGGGAGATGTCGATGACGCTTAATTAATAAGTTTTCAGTTTTGAACGAAGTGAAAATCTATAGTGATGGATCAAAAGAGAACAAAATTGGTGATGAAATTATATGCTTACTAGTTATAAGTTGTTATACGAGATCCATATGGTCGAATACACTACTTCCGAAGCTTGAAAGGAAGAAATGCTGGTGCAATGTCTAAATGATGCTATTTAAGTAAGTTTTCTGTTTAGCGAATAAAAAATCATCTGTAACGGGTCAAAAGTTTATGTAAAGGTGCCAAACATGAATAATCTATGTGGATAAGCTGTTCTATGACTTCCACATGGCGGTCGAGACTACTCTCGACGAATGAAATGATGGAAAGGCTGTTATAATGTGTCTAATGTCCTCTTTAAATGAGTTCTATGTTTCGAAGGAGGAGAAAATATAAAGTAATAAATCAAAATGTTATAAAAAAAACTACTGAAAGTAATGTGACTCCTACATATATAAGTTGTTGTAGGATTTTCAAATGGCGGCATAGACAACTTCGAAACAATAAACGAAGCAAGGCTTCTATCACTTGTCGATAATGCTATTTAAACAAGTTTTCAGTTTCGCAAAAATAGAAAATCTACCATGATGGGTCAAAACGTTTAATAATGTACCAAATTATCAGATTTCTATAGGTAAGTTGCTATCTGAGGTGCATATAGATGAATGGACTACCCTCGAAGCATGAAATGGTGGAAACGATTTCGGGAGATGTCGATGACGCTTAATTAATAAGTTTTCAGTTTTGAACAAAGTGAAAATCTATAGTGATAGATCAAAAGAGAACCAAATTGGTGATGAAATTATATTCTTAGACAACTTCGAAACAAGAAACGAATCAAGGCTTCTATCACTTGTCGATAATGCTATTTAAACAAGTTTTCAGTTTTGCAAAAATAGAAAATCTACCATGATGGGTCAAAACAGTTAATAATGTACCAAATTATCAGATTTCTATAGGTAAGTTGCTATCTGAGGTGCATATAGATGCATGGACTACCCTCGAAGCATGAAATGGCGGAAACGATTTCGGGAGATGTCGATGACGCTTAATTAATAAGTTTTCAGTTTTGAACGAAGTGAAAATCTTTAGTGATGGATCAAAAGAGAACAAAATTGGTGATGAAATTATATGCTTACTAGTTATAAGTTGTTATACGAGATCCATATGGTCGAATACACTACTTCCAAGCATGAAAGGAAGAAATTCTGGTGCAATGTCTAAATGATGCTATTTAAGTAAGTTTTCTGTTTAGCGAATAAAAAATCGTCTGTAACGGATCAAAAGTTTATGTAAAGGTGCCAAACATGAATAATCTATGTGGATAAGCTGTTCTATGACTTCCACATGGCGGTCGAGACTACTCTCGAAGAATGAAATGATGGAAAGGCTGTTATAATGTGTCTAATGTCCTCTTTAAATGAGTTCTATGTTTCGAAGGAGGAGAAAATGCAAAGTAATAAATCAAAATGTTATAAAAAAACTACTGAAAATAATTTGACTCCTACATATATAAGTTGTTGTTGGATTTTCAAATGGCGGCATAGACAACTTCGAAACAATAAACGAAGCAAGGCTTCTATCACTTGTCGATAATGCTATTTAAACAAGTTTTCAGTTACGCAAAAATAGAAAATCTACCATGATGGGACAAAACGGTTAATAATGTACCAAATTATCAGATTTCTATAGGTAAGTTGCTATCTGAGGTGCATATAGATGCATGGACTACCCTCGAAGCATGAAATGGTGGAAACGATTTTGGGAGATGTCGATGACGCTTAATTAATAAGTTTTCAGTTTTGAACGAAGTGAAAATCTATAGTGATGGATCAAAAGGGAACCAAATTGGTGATGAAATTATATGCTTACTAGTTATAAGTTGTTATACGAGATCCATATGGTCAAACATACAACTTCCGAAGCATGAAAGGAAGAAATGCTGGTGCAATGTCTAAATGATGATATTTAAGTAAGTTTTCTGTTTAGCGAATAAAAAATCATCGGTAACGGATCAAGAGTTTATGTAAAGGTGCCAAACATGAATAATCTCTGTGGATAAGCTGTTCTATGACTTCCACATGGCGGTCAAGACTAGTCTCGAAGAATGAAATGATGGAAAGGCTGTTATAATGTGTCTAATGTCCTCTTTAAATGAGTTCTATGTTTCGAAGGAGGAGAAAATATAAAGTAATCAATCAAAATGTTATAAAAAAACTACTAAAAATAATGTGACTCCTACATATATAAGTTGTTGTAGGATTTTCAAATGGCGGCATAGACAACTTCGGAACAAGAAACGAAGCAAGGCTTCTATCACTTGTCGATAATGCTATTTTAACAGGTTTTCAGTTTCACAAAAATAGAAAATCCACAATGATTGGTCAAAACGGTTAATAATGTACCAAATTATCTGATTTCTATAGGTAAGTTGCTATCTGAGGTGCATATAGATGCATGGACTACCCTCGAAGCATGAAATGGTGGAAACGATTTCGGGAGATGTCGATGACGCTTAATTAACAAGTTTTCAGTTTTGAACGAAGTGAAAATCTATAGTGATGGATCAAAAGGGAACCAAATTGGTGATGAAATTATATGCTTACTAGTTATAAGTTGTTATACGAGATCCATATGGTCAAACATACAACTTCCGAAGCATGAAAGGAAGAAATGCTGGTGCAATGTCTAAATGATGATATTTAAGTAAGTTTTCTGTTTAGCGAATAAAAAATCATAGGTAACGGATCAAAAGTTTATGTAAAGGTGCCAAACATGAATAATCTCTGTGGATAAGCTGTTCTATGACTTCCACATGGCGGTCGAGACTACTCTCGAAGAATGAAATGATGGAAAGGCTGTTATAATGTGTCTAATGTCCTCTTTAAATGAGTTCTATGTTTCGAAGGAGGAGAAAATATAAAGTAATAAATCAAAATGTTATAAAAAAACTACTGAAAATAATGTGACTCCTACATATATAAGTTGTTGTAGGATTTTCAAATGGCGGCATAGACAACTTCGAAACAATAAACGAAGCAAGGCTTCTATCACTTCTCGATAATGCTATTTAAACAAGTTTTCAGTTTCGCAAAAATAGAAAATCTACCATGATGGGTCAAAACGGTTAATAATGTACCAAATTATCAGATTTCTATAGGTAAGTTGCTATCTGAGGTGCATATAGATGAATGGACTACCCTCGAAGCATGAAATGGTGGAAACGATTTCGGGAGATGTCGATGACGCTTAATTAATAAGTTTTCAGTTTTGAACGAAGTGAAAATCTATAGTGATAGATCAAAAGGGAACCAAATTGGTGATGAAATTATATGCTTAGACAACTTCAAAACAAGAAACGAATCAAGGCTTCTATCACTTGTCGATAATGCTATTTAAACAAGTTTTCAGTTTTGCAAAAATAGAAAATCTACCATGATGGGTCAAAACAGTTAATAATGTACCAAATTATCAGATTTCTATAGGTAGGTTGATATCTGAGGCGCATATAGATGCATGGACTACCCTCGAAGCATGAAATGGTGGAAACGATTTCGGGAGATGTCGATGACGCTTAATTAAAAAGTTTTCAGTTTTGAACGAAGTGAAAATCTATAGTGATGGATCAGAAGGGAACCAAATTGGTGATGAAATTATATGCTTACTAGTTATAAGTTGTTATACGAGATCCATATGGTCAAACATACAACTTCCGAAGCATGAAAGGAAGAAATGCTGGTGCAATGTCTAAATGATGATATTTAAGTAAGTTTTCTGTTTAGCGAATAAAAAATCATCGGTAACGGATCAAAAGTTTATGTAAAGGTGCCAAACATGAATAATCTCTGTGGATAAGCTGTTCTATGACTTCCACATGGCGGTCGAGACTACTCTCGAAGAATGAAATGATGGAAAGGCTGTTATAATGTGTCTAATGTCCTCTTTAAATGAGTTCTATGTTTCGAAGGAGGAGAAAATATAAAGTAATAAATCAAAATGTTATAAAAAAACTACTGAAAGTAATGTGACTCCTACATATATAAGTTGTTGTAGGATTTTCAAATGGCGGCATAGACAACTTCGAAACAATAAACGAAGCAAGGCTTCTATCACTTGTCGATAATGCTATCTAAACAAGTTTTCAGTTTCGCAAAAATAGAAAATCTACCATGATGGGTCAAAACGGTTAATAATGTACCTAATTATCAGATTTCTATAGGTAAGTTGCTATCTGAGGTGCATATAGATGCATGGACTACCCTCGAAGCATGAAATGGTGGAAACGATTTTGGGAGATGTCGATGACGCTAAATTAATAATTTTTCAGTTTTGAACGAAGTGAAAATCTATAGTGATGGATCAAAAGGGAACAAAATTGGTGATGAAATTATATGCTTACTAGTTATAAGTTGTTATACGAGATGCATATGGTCGACTATACTACTTCCGAAGCTTGAAAGGAAGAAATGCTGGTGCAATGTCTAAATGATGCTATTTAAGTAAGTTTTCTGTTTTGAACGAAGTGAAAATCTATAGTGATAGATCAAAAGGGAACCAAATTGGTGATGAAATTATATGCTTAGACAACTTCAAAACAAGAAACGAATCAAGGCTTCTATCACTTGTCGATAATGCTATTTAAACAAGTTTTCAGTTTTGCAAAAATAGAAAATCTACCATGATGGGTCAAAACAGTTAATAATGTACCAAATTATCAGATTTCTATAGGTAGGTTGATATCTGAGGCGCATATAGATGCATGGACTACCCTCGAAGCATGAAATGGTGGAAACGATTTCGGGAGATGTCGATGACGCTTAATTAAAAAGTTTTCAGTTTTGAACGAAGTGAAAATCTATAGTGATGGATCAGAAGGGAACCAAATTGGAGATGAAATTATATGCTTACTAGTTATAAGTTGTTATACGAGATCCATATGGTCAAACATACAACTTCCGAAGCATGAAAGGAAGAAATGCTGGTGCAATGTCTAAATGATGATATTTAAGTAAGTTTTCTGTTTAGCGAATAAAAAATCATCGGTAACGGATCAAAAGTTTATGTAAAGGTGCCAAACATGAATAATCTCTGTGGATAAGCTGTTCTATGACTTCCACATGGCGGTCGAGACTACTCTCGAAGAATGAAATGATGGAAAGGCTGTTATAATGTGTCTAATGTCCTCTTTAAATGAGTTCTATGTTTCGAAGGAGGAGAAAATATAAAGTAATAAATCAAAATGTTATAAAAAAAACTACTGAAAGTAATGTGACTCCTACATATATAAGTTGTTGTAGGATTTTCAAATGGCGGCATAGACAACTTCAAAACAATAAACGAAGCAAGGCTTCTATCACTTGTCGATAATGCTATTTAAACAAGTTTTCAGTTTCGCAAAAATAGAAAATCTACCATGATGGGTCAAAACGTTTAATAATGTACCAAATTATCAGATTTCTATAGGTAAGTTGCTATCTGAGGTGCATATAGATGAATGGACTACCCTCGAAGCATGAAATGGTGGAAACGATTTCGGGAGATGTCGATGACGCTTAATTAATAAGTTTTCAGTTTTGAACAAAGTGAAAATCTATAGTGATAGATCAAAAGAGAACCAAATTGGTGATGAAATTATATGCTTAGACAACTTCGAAACAAGAAACGAATCAAGGCTTCTATCACTTGTCGATAATGCTATTTAAACAAGTTTTCAGTTTTGCAAAAATAGAAAATCTACCATGATGGGTCAAAACAGTTAATAATGTACCAAATTATCAGATTTCTATAGGTAAGTTGCTATCTGAGGTGCATATAGATGCATGGACTACCCTCGAAGCATGAAATGGCGGAAACGATTTCGGGAGATGTCGATGACGCTTAATTAATAAGTTTTCAGTTTTGAACGAAGTGAAAATCTTTAGTGATGGATCAAAAGAGAACAAAATTGGTGATGAAATTATATGCTTACTAGTTATAAGTTGTTATACGAGATCCATATGGTCGAATACACTACTTCCAAGCTTGAAAGGAAGAAATTCTGGTGCAATGTCTAAATGATGCTATTTAAGTAAGTTTTCTGTTTAGCGAATAAAAAATCGTCTGTAACGGATCAAAAGTTTATGTAAAGGTGCCAAACATGAATAATCTATGTGGATAAGCTGTTCTATGACTTCCACATGGCGGTCGAGACTACTCTCGAAGAATGAAATGATGGAAAGGCTGTTATAATGTGTCTAATGTCCTCTTTAAATGAGTTCTATGTTTCGAAGGAGGAGAAAATGCAAAGTAATAAATCAAAATGTTATAAAAAAACTACTGAAAATAATTTGACTCCTACATATATAAGTTGTTGTTGGATTTTCAAATGGCGGCATAGACAACTTCGAAACAATAAACGAAGCAAGGCTTCTATCACTTGTCGATAATGCTATTTAAACAAGTTTTCAGTTACGCAAAAATAGAAAATCTACCATGATGGGACAAAACGGTTAATAATGTACCAAATTATCATATTTCTATAGGTAAGTTGCTATCTGAGGTGCATATAGATGCATGGACTACCCTCGAAGCATGAAATGGTGGAAACGATTTTGGGAGATGTCGATGACGCTTAATTAATAAGTTTTCAGTTTTGAACGAAGTGAAAATCTATAGTGATGGATCAAAAGGGAACCAAATTGGTGATGAAATTATATGCTTACTAGTTATAAGTTGTTATACGAGATCCATATGGTCAAACATACAACTTCCGAAGCATGAAAGGAAGAAATGCTGGTGCAATGTCTAAATGATGACATTTAAGTAAGTTTTCTGTTTAGCGAATAAAAAATCATCGGTAACGGATCAAAAGTTTATGTAAAGGTGCCAAACATGAATAATCTCTGTGGATAAGCTGTTCTATGACTTCCACATGGCGGTCAAGACTACTCTCGAAGAATGAAATGATGGAAAGGCTGTTATAATGTGTCTAATGTCCTCTTTAAATGAGTTCTATGTTTCGAAGGAGGAGAAAATATAAAGTAATCAATCAAAATGTTATAAAAAAACTACTAAAAATAATGTGACTCCTACATATATAAGTTGTTGTAGGATTTTCAAATGGCGGCATAGACAACTTCGGAACAAGAAACGAAGCAAGGCTTCTATCACTTCTCGATAATGCTATTTTAACAGGTTTTCAGTTTCACAAAAATAGAAAATCCACAATGATTGGTCAAAACGTTTAATAATGTACCAAATTATCTGATTTCTATAGGTAAGTTGCTATCTGAGGTGCATATAGATGCATGGACTACCCTCGAAGCATGAAATGGTGGAAACGATTTCGGGAGATGTCGATGACGCTTAATTAACAAGTTTTCAGTTTTGAACGAAGTGAAAATCTATAGTGATGGATCAAAAGGGAACCAAATTGGTGATGAAATTATATGCTTACTAGTTATAAGTTGTTATACGAGATCCATATGGTCAAACATACAACTTTCGAAGCATGAAAGGAAGAAATGCTGGTGCAATGTCTAAATGATGATATTTAAGTAAGTTTTCTGTTTAGCGAATAAAAAATCATAGGTAACGGATCAAAAGTTTATGTAAAGGTGCCAAACATGAATAATCTCTGTGGATAAGCTGTTCTATGACTTCCACATGGCGGTCGAGACTACTCTCGAAGAATGAAATGATGGAAAGGCTGTTATAATGTGTCTAATGTCCTCTTTAAATGAGTTCTATGTTTCGAAGGAGGAGAAAATATAAAGTAATAAATCAAAATGTTATAAAAAAACTACTGAAAATAATGTGACTCCTACATATATAAGTTGTTGTAGGATTTTCAAATGGCGGCATAGACAACTTCGAAACAATAAACGAAGCAAGGCTTCTATCACTTCTCGATAATGCTATTTAAACAAGTTTTCAGTTTCGCAAAAATAGAAAATCTACCATGATGGGTCAAAACGGTTAATAATGTACCAAATTATCAGATTTCTATAGGTAAGTTGCTATCTGAGGTGCATATAGATGAATGGACTACCCTCGAAGCATGAAATGGTGGAAACGATTTCGGGAGATGTCGATGACGCTTAATTAATAAGTTTTCAGTTTTGAACGAAGTGAAAATCTATAGTGATAGATCAAAAGGGAACCAAATTGGTGATGAAATTATATGCTTAGACAACTTCAAAACAAGAAACGAATCAAGGCTTCTATCACTTGTCGATAATGCTATTTAAACAAGTTTTCAGTTTTGCAAAAATAGAAAATCTACCATGATGGGTCAAAACAGTTAATAATGTACCAAATTATCAGATTTCTATAGGTAGGTTGATATCTGAGGCGCATATAGATGCATGGACTACCCTCGAAGCATGAAATGGTGGAAACGATTTCGGGAGATGTCGATGACGCTTAATTAAAAAGTTTTCAGTTTTGAACGAAGTGAAAATCTATAGTGATGGATCAGAAGGGAACCAAATTGGTGATGAAATTATATGCTTACTAGTTATAAGTTGTTATACGAGATCCATATGGTCAAACATACAACTTCCGAAGCATGAAAGGAAGAAATGCTGGTGCAATGTCTAAATGATGATATTTAAGTAAGTTTTCTGTTTAGCGAATAAAAAATCATCGGTAACGGATCAAAAGTTTATGTAAAGGTGCCAAACATGAATAATCTCTGTGGATAAGCTGTTCTATGACTTCCACATGGCGGTCGAGACTACTCTCGAAGAATGAAATGATGGAAAGGCTGTTATAATGTGTCTAATGTCCTCTTTAAATGAGTTCTATGTTTCGAAGGAGGAGAAAATATAAAGTAATAAATCAAAATGTTATAAAAAAACTACTGAAAATAATGTGACTCCTACATATATAAGTTGTTGTAGGATTTTCAAATGGCGGCATAGACAACTTCGAAACAATAAACGAAGCAAGGCTTCTATCACTTGTCGATAATGCTATTTAAACAAGTTTTCAGTTTCGCAAAAATAGAAAATCTACCATGATGGGTCAAAACGGTTAATAATGTACCAAATTATCAGATTTCTATAGGTAAGTTGCTATCTGAGGTGCATATAGATGAATGGACTACCCTCGAAGCATGAAATGGTGGAAACGATTTCGGGAGATGTCGATGACGCTTAATTAATAAGTTTTCAGTTTTGAACGAAGTGAAAATCTATAGTGATAGATCAAAAGGGAACCAAATTGGTGATGAAATTATATGCTTAGACAACTTCAAAACAAGAAACGAATCAAGGCTTCTATCACTTGTCGATAATGCTATTTAAACAAGTTTTCAGTTTTGCAAAAATAGAAAATCTACCATGATGGGTCAAAACAGTTAATAATGTACCAAATTATCAGATTTCTATAGGTAGGTTGATATCTGAGGCGCATATAGATGCATGGACTACCCTCGAAGCATGAAATGGTGGAAACGATTTCGGGAGATGTCGATGACGCTTAATTAAAAAGTTTTCAGTTTTGAACGAAGTGAAAATCTATAGTGATGGATCAGAAGGGAACCAAATTGGTGATGAAATTATATGCTTACTAGTTATAAGTTGTTATACGAGATCCATATGGTCAAACATACAACTTCCGAAGCATGAAAGGAAGAAATGCTGGTGCAATGTCTAAATGATGATATTTAAGTAAGTTTTCTGTTTAGCGAATAAAAAATCATC
This sequence comes from Triticum urartu, assembly GCF_056163025.1. Lineage (NCBI taxonomy): Eukaryota > Viridiplantae > Streptophyta > Magnoliopsida > Poales > Poaceae > Triticum > Triticum urartu. The sequence goes on along the minus strand of NC_141876.1, from coordinate 3,843,145 downwards.
GGTAACGGATCAAAAGTTTATGTAAAGGTGCCAAACATGAATAATCTCTGTGGATAAGCTGTTCTATGACTTCCACATGGCGGTCGAGACTACTCTCGAAGAATGAAATGATGGAAAGGCTGTTATAATGTGTCTAATGTCCTCTTTAAATGAGTTCTATGTTTCGAAGGAGGAGAAAATATAAAGTAATAAATCAAAATGTTATAAAAAAACTACTGAAAATAATGTGACTCCTACATATATAAGTTGTTGTAGGATTTTCAAATGGCGGCATAGACAACTTCGAAACAATAAACGAAGCAAGGCTTCTATCACTTGTCGATAATGCTATTTAAACAAGTTTTCAGTTTCGCAAAAATAGAAAATCTACCATGATGGGTCAAAACGGTTAATAATGTACCTAATTATCAGATTTCTATAGGTAAGTTGCTATCTGAGGTGCATATAGATGCATGGACTACCCTCGAAGCATGAAATGGTGGAAACGATTTTGGGAGATGTCGATGACGCTAAATTAATAATTTTTCAGTTTTGAACGAAGTGAAAATCTATAGTGATGGATCAAAAGGGAACAAAATTGGTGATGAAATTATATGCTTACTAGTTATAAGTTGTTATACGAGATGCATATGGTCGACTATACTACTTCCGAAGCTTGAAAGGAAGAAATGCTGGTGCAATGTCTAAATGATGCTATTTAAGTAAGTTTTCTGTTTTGAACGAAGTGAAAATCTATAGTGATAGATCAAAAGGGAACCAAATTGGTGATGAAATTATATGCTTAGACAACTTCAAAACAAGAAACGAATCAAGGCTTCTATCACTTGTCGATAATGCTATTTAAACAAGTTTTCAGTTTTGCAAAAATAGAAAATCTACCATGATGGGTCAAAACAGTTAATAATGTACCAAATTATCAGATTTCTATAGGTAGGTTGATATCTGAGGCGCATATAGATGCATGGACTACCCTCGAAGCATGAAATGGTGGAAACGATTTCGGGAGATGTCGATGACGCTTAATTAAAAAGTTTTCAGTTTTGAACGAAGTGAAAATCTATAGTGATGGATCAGAAGGGAACCAAATTGGTGATGAAATTATATGCTTACTAGTTATAAGTTGTTATACGAGATCCATATGGTCAAACATACAACTTCCGAAGCATGAAAGGAAGAAATGCTGGTGCAATGTCTAAATGATGATATTTAAGTAAGTTTTCTGTTTAGCGAATAAAAAATCATCGGTAACGGATCAAAAGTTTATGTAAAGGTGCCAAACATGAATAATCTCTGTGGATAAGCTGTTCTATGACTTCCACATGGCGGTCGAGACTACTCTCGAAGAATGAAATGATGGAAAGGCTGTTATAATGTGTCTAATGTCCTCTTTAAATGAGTTCTATGTTTCGAAGGAGGAGAAAATATAAAGTAATAAATCAAAATGTTATAAAAAAAACTACTGAAAGTAATGTGACTCCTACATATATAAGTTGTTGTAGGATTTTCAAATGGCGGCATAGACAACTTCGAAACAATAAACGAAGCAAGGCTTCTATCACTTGTCGATAATGCTATTTAAACAAGTTTTCAGTTTCGCAAAAATAGAAAATCTACCATGATGGGTCAAAACGGTTAATAATGTACCTAATTATCAGATTTCTATAGGTAAGTTGCTATCTGAGGTGCATATAGATGCATGGACTACCCTCGAAGCATGAAATGGTGGAAACGATTTTGGGAGATGTCGATGACGCTAAATTAATAATTTTTCAGTTTTGAACGAAGTGAAAATCTATAGTGATGGATCAAAAGGGAACAAAATTGGTGATGAAATTATATGCTTACTAGTTATAAGTTGTTATACGAGATGCATATGGTCGACTATACTACTTCCGAAGCTTGAAAGGAAGAAATGCTGGTGCAATGTCTAAATGATGCTATTTAAGTAAGTTTTCTGTTTAGCAAATAAAAAATCGTCGGTAACGGATCAAAATTTTATGTAAAGGTGCCAAACATGAATAATCTATGTGGATAAGCTGTTCTATGACTTCCACATGGCGGTCGAGACTACTCTCGAAGAATGGAATGATGGAAAGGCTCTTAAAATGTGTATAATGTCCTATTTAAATGATTTCTAAGTTTTGAAGGAGGATAAAATGTAAAGTAATAAATCAAAATTTTATAAAAAACTACTGAAAATAATGTGACTCCTATATATATAAGTTGTTGTAGGATTTTCAAATGGCGGCATAGACAACTTCGAAACAAGAAACGAAGCAAGGCTTCTATCACTTGTTGATAATGCCATTTTAACAAGTTTTCAGTTTCGCAAATATAGAAAATCTACCATGATGGGTCAAAACGGTAAATAATGTACCAAATTATCAGATTTCTATAGGTAAGTTGCTATCTGAGGTGCATATAGATGCATGGACTACCCTCGAAGCATGAAATGGTGGAAACGATTTCGGGAGATGTCGATGACGCTTAATTAATAAGTTTTCAGTTTTGAACGAAGTGAAAATCTATAATGATGGATCAGAAGGGAACCAAATTGGTGATGAAATTATATGCTTACTAGTTATAAGTTGTTATACGAGATCCATATGGTCAAACATACAACTTCCGAAGCATGAAAGGAAGAAATGCTGGTGCAATGTCTAAATGATGATATTTAAGTAAGTTTTCTGTTTAGCGAATAAAAAATCATCGGTAACGGATCAGAAGTTTATGTAAAGGTGCCAAACATGAATAATATCTGTGGATAAGCTGTTCTATGACTTCCACATGGCGGTCGAGACTACTCTCGAAAAATGAAATGATGGAAAGGCTGTTATAATGTGTCTAATGTCCTCTTTAAATGAGTTCTATGTTTCGAAGGAGGAGAAAATATAAAGTAATAAATCAAAATGTTATAAAAAAACTACTGAAAATAATGTGACTCCTACATATATAAGTTGTTGTAGGATTTTCAAATGGCGGCATAGACAACTTCGAAACAATAAACGAAGCAAGGCTTCTATAACTTGTCGATAATGCTATTTAAAAAAGTTTTCAGTTTCGCAAAAATAGAAAATCTACCATGATGGGTCAAAACGTTTAATAATGTACCAAATTATCAGATTTCTATAGGTAAGTTGGTGTCTGAGGTGCATATAGATGAATGGACTACCCTCGAAGCATGAAATGGTGGAAACGATTTCGGGAGATGTCGATGACGCTTAATTAATAAGTTTTCAGTTTTGAACGAAGTGAAAATCTATAGTGATGGATCAAAAGGGAACAAAATTGGTGATGAAATTATATGCTTAGACAACTTCGAAACAAGAAACGAATCAAGGCTTCTATCACTTGTCGATAATGCTATTTAAACAAGTTTTCAGTTTTGCAAAAATAGAAAATCTACCATGATGGGTCAAAACAGTTAATAATGTACCAAATTATCAGATTTCTATAGGTAAGTTGCTATCTGAGGTGCATATAGATGCATGGACTACCCTCGAAGCATGAAATGGTGGAAACGATTTCGGGAGATGTCGATGACGCTTAATTAATAAGTTTTCAGTTTTGAACGAAGTGAAAATCTATAGTGATGGATCAAAAGAGAACAAAATTGGTGATGAAATTATATGCTTACTAGTTATAAGTTGTTATACGAGATCCATATGGTCGAATACACTACTTCCGAAGCTTGAAAGGAAGAAATGCTGGTGCAATGTCTAAATGATGCTATTTAAGTAAGTTTTCTATTTAGCGAATAAAAAATCGTCTGTAACGGGTCAAAAGTTTATGTAAAGGTGCCAAACATGAATAATCTATGTGGATAAGCTGTTCTATGACTTCCACATGGCGGTCGAGACTACTCTCGAAGAATGAAATGATGGAAAGGTTGTTATAATGTGTCTAATGTCCTCCTCAAATGAGTTCTATGTTTCGAAGGAGGAGAAAATATAAAGTAATAAATCAAAATGTTATAAAAAAAACTACTGAAAGTAATGTGACTCCTACATATATAAGTTGTTGTAGGATTTTCAAATGGCGGCATAGACAACTTCGAAACAATAAACGAAGCAAGGCTTCTATCACTTGTCGATAATGCTATTTAAACAAGTTTTCAGTTTCGCAAAAATAGAAAATCTACCATGATGGGTCAAAACGTTTAATAATGTACCAAATTATCAGATTTCTATAGGTAAGTTGGTATCTGAGGTGCATATAGATGAATGGACTACCCTCGAAGCATGAAATGGTGGAAACGATTTCGGGAGATGTCGATGACGCTTAATTAATAAGTTTTCAGTTTTGAACAAAGTGAAAATCTATAGTGATAGATCAAAAGAGAACCAAATTGGTGATGAAATTATATGCTTAGACAACTTCGAAACAAGAAACGAATCAAGGCTTCTATCACTTGTCGATAATGCTATTTAAACAAGTTTTCAGTTTTGCAAAAATAGAAAATCTACCATGATGGGTCAAAACAGTTAATAATGTACCAAATTATCAGATTTCTATAGGTAAGTTGCTATCTGAGGTGCATATAGATGCATGGACTACCCTCGAAGCATGAAATGGTGGAAACGATTTCGGGAGATGTCGATGACGCTTAATTAATAAGTTTTCAGTTTTGAACGAAGTGAAAATCTATAGTGATGGATCAAAAGAGAACAAAATTGGTGATGAAATTATATGCTTACTAGTTATAAGTTGTTATACGAGATCCATATGGTCGAATACACTACTTCCGAAGCTTGAAAGGAAGAAATGCTGGTGCAATGTCTAAATGATGCTATTTAAGTAAGTTTTCTGTTTAGCGAATAAAAAATCATCTGTAACGGGTCAAAAGTTTATGTAAAGGTGCCAAACATGAATAATCTATGTGGATAAGCTGTTCTATGACTTCCACATGGCGGTCGAGACTACTCTCGACGAATGAAATGATGGAAAGGCTGTTATAATGTGTCTAATGTCCTCTTTAAATGAGTTCTATGTTTCGAAGGAGGAGAAAATATAAAGTAATAAATCAAAATGTTATAAAAAAAACTACTGAAAGTAATGTGACTCCTACATATATAAGTTGTTGTAGGATTTTCAAATGGCGGCATAGACAACTTCGAAACAATAAACGAAGCAAGGCTTCTATCACTTGTCGATAATGCTATTTAAACAAGTTTTCAGTTTCGCAAAAATAGAAAATCTACCATGATGGGTCAAAACGTTTAATAATGTACCAAATTATCAGATTTCTATAGGTAAGTTGCTATCTGAGGTGCATATAGATGAATGGACTACCCTCGAAGCATGAAATGGTGGAAACGATTTCGGGAGATGTCGATGACGCTTAATTAATAAGTTTTCAGTTTTGAACAAAGTGAAAATCTATAGTGATAGATCAAAAGAGAACCAAATTGGTGATGAAATTATATTCTTAGACAACTTCGAAACAAGAAACGAATCAAGGCTTCTATCACTTGTCGATAATGCTATTTAAACAAGTTTTCAGTTTTGCAAAAATAGAAAATCTACCATGATGGGTCAAAACAGTTAATAATGTACCAAATTATCAGATTTCTATAGGTAAGTTGCTATCTGAGGTGCATATAGATGCATGGACTACCCTCGAAGCATGAAATGGCGGAAACGATTTCGGGAGATGTCGATGAAGCTTAATTAATAAGTTTTCAGTTTTGAACGAAGTGAAAATCTTTAGTGATGGATCAAAAGAGAACAAAATTGGTGATGAAATTATATGCTTACTAGTTATAAGTTGTTATACGAGATCCATATGGTCGAATACACTACTTCCAAGCATGAAAGGAAGAAATTCTGGTGCAATGTCTAAATGATGCTATTTAAGTAAGTTTTCTGTTTAGCGAATAAAAAATCGTCTGTAACGGATCAAAAGTTTATGTAAAGGTGCCAAACATGAATAATCTATGTGGATAAGCTGTTCTATGACTTCCACATGGCGGTCGAGACTACTCTCGAAGAATGAAATGATGGAAAGGCTGTTATAATGTGTCTAATGTCCTCTTTAAATGAGTTCTATGTTTCGAAGGAGGAGAAAATGCAAAGTAATAAATCAAAATGTTATAAAAAAACTACTGAAAATAATTTGACTCCTACATATATAAGTTGTTGTTGGATTTTCAAATGGCGGCATAGACAACTTCGAAACAATAAACGAAGCAAGGCTTCTATCACTTGTCGATAATGCTATTTAAACAAGTTTTCAGTTACGCAAAAATAGAAAATCTACCATGATGGGACAAAACGGTTAATAATGTACCAAATTATCAGATTTCTATAGGTAAGTTGCTATCTGAGGTGCATATAGATGCATGGACTACCCTCGAAGCATGAAATGGTGGAAACGATTTTGGGAGATGTCGATGACGCCTTATTAATAAGTTTTCAGTTTTGAACGAAGTGAAAATCTATAGTGATGGATCAAAAGGGAACCAAATTGGTGATGAAATTATATGCTTACTAGTTATAAGTTGTTATACGAGATCCATATGGTCAAACATACAACTTCCGAAGCATGAAAGGAAGAAATGCTGGTGCAATGTCTAAATGATGATATTTAAGTAAGTTTTCTGTTTAGCGAATAAAAAATCATCGGTAACGGATCAAAAGTTTATGTAAAGGTGCCAAACATGAATAATCTCTGTGGATAAGCTGTTCTATGACTTCCACATGGCGGTCAAGACTAGTCTCGAAGAATGAAATGATGGAAAGGCTGTTATAATGTGTCTAATGTCCTCTTTAAATGAGTTCTATGTTTCGAAGGAGGAGAAAATATAAAGTAATCAATCAAAATGTTATAAAAAAACTACTAAAAATAATGTGACTCCTACATATATAAGTTGTTGTAGGATTTTCAAATGGCGGCATAGACAACTTCGGAACAAGAAACGAAGCAAGGCTTCTATCACTTGTCGATAATGCTATTTTAACAGGTTTTCAGTTTCACAAAAATAGAAAATCCACAATGATTGGTCAAAACGGTTAATAATGTACCAAATTATCTGATTTCTATAGGTAAGTTGCTATCTGAGGTGCATATAGATGCATGGACTACCCTCGAAGCATGAAATGGTGGAAACGATTTCGGGAGATGTCGATGACGCTTAATTAACAAGTTTTCAGTTTTGAACGAAGTGAAAATCTATAGTGATGGATCAAAAGGGAACCAAATTGGTGATGAAATTATATGCTTACTAGTTATAAGTTGTTATACGAGATCCATATGGTCAAACATACAACTTCCGAAGCATGAAAGGAAGAAATGCTGGTGCAATGTCTAAATGATGATATTTAAGTAAGTTTTCTGTTTAGCGAATAAAAAATCATAGGTAACGGATCAAAAGTTTATGTAAAGGTGCCAAACATGAATAATCTCTGTGGATAAGCTGTTCTATGACTTCCACATGGCGGTCGAGACTACTCTCGAAGAATGAAATGATGGAAAGGCTGTTATAATGTGTCTAATGTCCTCTTTAAATGAGTTCTATGTTTCGAAGGAGGAGAAAATATAAAGTAATAAATCAAAATGTTATAAAAAAACTACTGAAAATAATGTGACTCCTACATATATAAGTTGTTGTAGGATTTTCAAATGGCGGCATAGACAACTTCGAAACAATAAACGAAGCAAGGCTTCTATCACTTCTCGATAATGCTATTTAAACAAGTTTTCAGTTTCGCAAAAATAGAAAATCTACCATGATGGGTCAAAACGGTTAATAATGTACCAAATTATCAGATTTCTATAGGTAAGTTGCTATCTGAGGTGCATATAGATGAATGGACTACCCTCGAAGCATGAAATGGTGGAAACGATTTCGGGAGATGTCGATGACGCTTAATTAATAAGTTTTCAGTTTTGAACGAAGTGAAAATCTATAGTGATAGATCAAAAGGGAACCAAATTGGTGATGAAATTATATGCTTAGACAACTTCAAAACAAGAAACGAATCAAGGCTTCTATCACTTGTCGATAATGCTATTTAAACAAGTTTTCAGTTTTGCAAAAATAGAAAATCTACCATGATGGGTCAAAACAGTTAATAATGTACCAAATTATCAGATTTCTATAGGTAGGTTGATATCTGAGGCGCATATAGATGCATGGACTACCCTCGAAGCATGAAATGGTGGAAACGATTTCGGGAGATGTCGATGACGCTTAATTAAAAAGTTTTCAGTTTTGAACGAAGTGAAAATCTATAGTGATGGATCAGAAGGGAACCAAATTGGTGATGAAATTATATGCTTACTAGTTATAAGTTGTTATACGAGATCCATATGGTCAAACATACAACTTCCGAAGCATGAAAGGAAGAAATGCTGGTGCAATGTCTAAATGATGATATTTAAGTAAGTTTTCTGTTTAGCGAATAAAAAATCATCGGTAACGGATCAAAAGTTTATGTAAAGGTGCCAAACATGAATAATCTCTGTGGATAAGCTGTTCTATGACTTCCACATGGCGGTCGAGACTACTCTCGAAGAATGAAATGATGGAAAGGCTGTTATAATGTGTCTAATGTCCTCTTTAAATGAGTTCTATGTTTCGAAGGAGGAGAAAATATAAAGTAATAAATCAAAATGTTATAAAAAAACTACTGAAAGTAATGTGACTCCTACATATATAAGTTGTTGTAGGATTTTCAAATGGCGGCATAGACAACTTCGAAACAATAAACGAAGCAAGGCTTCTATCACTTGTCGATAATGCTATTTAAACAAGTTTTCAGTTTCGCAAAAATAGAAAATCTACCATGATGGGTCAAAACGGTTAATAATGTACCTAATTATCAGATTTCTATAGGTAAGTTGCTATCTGAGGTGCATATAGATGCATGGACTACCCTCGAAGCATGAAATGGTGGAAACGATTTTGGGAGATGTCGATGACGCTAAATTAATAATTTTTCAGTTTTGAACGAAGTGAAAATCTATAGTGATGGATCAAAAGGGAACAAAATTGGTGATGAAATTATATGCTTACTAGTTATAAGTTGTTATACGAGATGCATATGGTCGACTATACTACTTCCGAAGCTTGAAAGGAAGAAATGCTGGTGCAATGTCTAAATGATGCTATTTAAGTAAGTTTTCTGTTTTGAACGAAGTGAAAATCTATAGTGATAGATCAAAAGGGAACCAAATTGGTGATGAAATTATATGCTTAGACAACTTCAAAACAAGAAACGAATCAAGGCTTCTATCACTTGTCGATAATGCTATTTAAACAAGTTTTCAGTTTTGCAAAAATAGAAAATCTACCATGATGGGTCAAAACAGTTAATAATGTACCAAATTATCAGATTTCTATAGGTAGGTTGATATCTGAGGCGCATATAGATGCATGGACTACCCTCGAAGCATGAAATGGTGGAAACGATTTCGGGAGATGTCGATGACGCTTAATTAAAAAGTTTTCAGTTTTGAACGAAGTGAAAATCTATAGTGATGGATCAGAAGGGAACCAAATTGGAGATGAAATTATATGCTTACTAGTTATAAGTTGTTATACGAGATCCATATGGTCAAACATACAACTTCCGAAGCATGAAAGGAAGAAATGCTGGTGCAATGTCTAAATGATGATATTTAAGTAAGTTTTCTGTTTAGCGAATAAAAAATCATCGGTAACGGATCAAAAGTTTATGTAAAGGTGCCAAACATGAATAATCTCTGTGGATAAGCTGTTCTATGACTTCCACATGGCGGTCGAGACTACTCTCGAAGAATGAAATGATGGAAAGGCTGTTATAATGTGTCTAATGTCCTCTTTAAATGAGTTCTATGTTTCGAAGGAGGAGAAAATATAAAGTAATAAATCAAAATGTTATAAAAAAAACTACTGAAAGTAATGTGACTCCTACATATATAAGTTGTTGTAGGATTTTCAAATGGCGGCATAGACAACTTCAAAACAATAAACGAAGCAAGGCTTCTATCACTTGTCGATAATGCTATTTAAACAAGTTTTCAGTTTCGCAAAAATAGAAAATCTACCATGATGGGTCAAAACGTTTAATAATGTACCAAATTATCAGATTTCTATAGGTAAGTTGCTATCTGAGGTGCATATAGATGAATGGACTACCCTCGAAGCATGAAATGGTGGAAACGATTTCGGGAGATGTCGATGACGCTTAATTAATAAGTTTTCAGTTTTGAACAAAGTGAAAATCTATAGTGATAGATCAAAAGAGAACCAAATTGGTGATGAAATTATATGCTTAGACAACTTCGAAACAAGAAACGAATCAAGGCTTCTATCACTTGTCGATAATGCTATTTAAACAAGTTTTCAGTTTTGCAAAAATAGAAAATCTACCATGATGGGTCAAAACAGTTAATAATGTACCAAATTATCAGATTTCTATAGGTAAGTTGCTATCTGAGGTGCATATAGATGCATGGACTACCCTCGAAGCATGAAATGGCGGAAACGATTTCGGGAGATGTCGATGACGCTTAATTAATAAGTTTTCAGTTTTGAACGAAGTGAAAATCTTTAGTGATGGATCAAAAGAGAACAAAATTGGTGATGAAATTATATGCTTACTAGTTATAAGTTGTTATACGAGATCCATATGGTCGAATACACTACTTCCAAGCTTGAAAGGAAGAAATTCTGGTGCAATGTCTAAATGATGCTATTTAAGTAAGTTTTCTGTTTAGCGAATAAAAAATCGTCTGTAACGGATCAAAAGTTTATGTAAAGGTGCCAAACATGAATAATCTATGTGGATAAGCTGTTCTATGACTTCCACATGGCGGTCGAGACTACTCTCGAAGAATGAAATGATGGAAAGGCTGTTATAATGTGTCTAATGTCCTCTTTAAATGAGTTCTATGTTTCGAAGGAGGAGAAAATGCAAAGTAATAAATCAAAATGTTATAAAAAAACTACTGAAAATAATTTGACTCCTACATATATAAGTTGTTGTTGGATTTTCAAATGGCGGCATAGACAACTTCGAAACAATAAACGAAGCAAGGCTTCTATCACTTGTCGATAATGCTATTTAAACAAGTTTTCAGTTACGCAAAAATAGAAAATCTACCATGATGGGACAAAACGGTTAATAATGTACCAAATTATCATATTTCTATAGGTAAGTTGCTATCTGAGGTGCATATAGATGCATGGACTACCCTCGAAGCATGAAATGGTGGAAACGATTTTGGGAGATGTCGATGACGCTTAATTAATAAGTTTTCAGTTTTGAACGAAGTGAAAATCTATAGTGATGGATCAAAAGGGAACCAAATTGGTGATGAAATTATATGCTTACTAGTTATAAGTTGTTATACGAGATCCATATGGTCAAACATACAACTTCCGAAGCATGAAAGGAAGAAATGCTGGTGCAATGTCTAAATGATGACATTTAAGTAAGTTTTCTGTTTAGCGAATAAAAAATCATCGGTAACGGATCAAAAGTTTATGTAAAGGTGCCAAACATGAATAATCTCTGTGGATAAGCTGTTCTATGACTTCCACATGGCGGTCAAGACTACTCTCGAAGAATGAAATGATGGAAAGGCTGTTATAATGTGTCTAATGTCCTCTTTAAATGAGTTCTATGTTTCGAAGGAGGAGAAAATATAAAGTAATCAATCAAAATGTTATAAAAAAACTACTAAAAATAATGTGACTCCTACATATATAAGTTGTTGTAGGATTTTCAAATGGCGGCATAGACAACTTCGGAACAAGAAACGAAGCAAGGCTTCTATCACTTCTCGATAATGCTATTTTAACAGGTTTTCAGTTTCACAAAAATAGAAAATCCACAATGATTGGTCAAAACGGTTAATAATGTACCAAATTATCTGATTTCTATAGGTAAGTTGCTATCTGAGGTGCATATAGATGCATGGACTACCCTCGAAGCATGAAATGGTGGAAACGATTTCGGGAGATGTCGATGACGCTTAATTAACAAGTTTTCAGTTTTGAACGAAGTGAAAATCTATAGTGATGGATCAAAAGGGAACCAAATTGGTGATGAAATTATATGCTTACTAGTTATAAGTTGTTATACGAGATCCATATGGTCAAACATACAACTTTCGAAGCATGAAAGGAAGAAATGCTGGTGCAATGTCTAAATGATGATATTTAAGTAAGTTTTCTGTTTAGCGAATAAAAAATCATAGGTAACGGATCAAAAGTTTATGTAAAGGTGCCAAACATGAATAATCTCTGTGGATAAGCTGTTCTATGACTTCCACATGGCGGTCGAGACTACTCTCGAAGAATGAAATGATGGAAAGGCTGTTATAATGTGTCTAATGTCCTCTTTAAATGAGTTCTATGTTTCGAAGGAGGAGAAAATATAAAGTAATAAATCAAAATGTTATAAAAAAACTACTGAAAATAATGTGACTCCTACATATATAAGTTGTTGTAGGATTTTCAAATGGCGGCATAGACAACTTCGAAACAATAAACGAAGCAAGGCTTCTATCACTTGTCGATAATGCTATTTAAACAAGTTTTCAGTTTCGCAAAAATAGAAAATCTACCATGATGGGTCAAAACGGTTAATAATGTACCAAATTATCAGATTTCTATAGGTAAGTTGCTATCTGAGGTGCATATAGATGAATGGACTACCCTCGAAGCATGAAATGGTGGAAACGATTTCGGGAGATGTCGATGACGCTTAATTAATAAGTTTTCAGTTTTGAACGAAGTGAAAATCTATAGTGATAGATCAAAAGGGAACCAAATTGGTGATGAAATTATATGCTTAGACAACTTCAAAACAAGAAACGAATCAAGGCTTCTATCACTTGTCGATAATGCTATTTAAACAAGTTTTCAGTTTTGCAAAAATAGAAAATCTACCATGATGGGTCAAAACAGTTAATAATGTACCAAATTATCAGATTTCTATAGGTAGGTTGATATCTGAGGCGCATATAGATGCATGGACTACCCTCGAAGCATGAAATGGTGGAAACGATTTCGGGAGATGTCGATGACGCTTAATTAAAAAGTTTTCAGTTTTGAACGAAGTGAAAATCTATAGTGATGGATCAGAAGGGAACCAAATTGGTGATGAAATTATATGCTTACTAGTTATAAGTTGTTATACGAGATCCATATGGTCAAACATACAACTTCCGAAGCATGAAAGGAAGAAATGCTGGTGCAATGTCTAAATGATGATATTTAAGTAAGTTTTCTGTTTAGCGAATAAAAAATCATCGGTAACGGATCAAAAGTTTATGTAAAGGTGCCAAACATGAATAATCTCTGTGGATAAGCTGTTCTATGACTTCCACATGGCGGTCGAGACTACTCTCGAAGAATGAAATGATGGAAAGGCTGTTATAATGTGTCTAATGTCCTCTTTAAATGAGTTCTATGTTTCGAAGGAGGAGAAAATATAAAGTAATAAATCAAAATGTTATAAAAAAACTACTGAAAATAATGTGACTCCTACATATATAAGTTGTTGTAGGATTTTCAAATGGCGGCATAGACAACTTCGAAACAATAAACGAAGCAAGGCTTCTATCACTTGTCGATAATGCTATTTAAACAAGTTTTCAGTTTCGCAAAAATAGAAAATCTACCATGATGGGTCAAAACGGTTAATAATGTACCAAATTATCAGATTTCTATAGGTAAGTTGCTATCTGAGGTGCATATAGATGAATGGACTACCCTCGAAGCATGAAATGGTGGAAACGATTTCGGGAGATGTCGATGACGCTTAATTAATAAGTTTTCAGTTTTGAACGAAGTGAAAATCTATAGTGATAGATCAAAAGGGAACCAAATTGGTGATGAAATTATATGCTTAGACAACTTCAAAACAAGAAACGAATCAAGGCTTCTATCACTTGTCGATAATGCTATTTAAACAAGTTTTCAGTTTTGCAAAAATAGAAAATCTACCATGATGGGTCAAAACAGTTAATAATGTACCAAATTATCAGATTTCTATAGGTAGGTTGATATCTGAGGCGCATATAGATGCATGGACTACCCTCGAAGCATGAAATGGTGGAAACGATTTCGGGAGATGTCGATGACGCTTAATTAAAAAGTTTTCAGTTTTGAACGAAGTGAAAATCTATAGTGATGGATCAGAAGGGAACCAAATTGGTGATGAAATTATATGCTTACTAGTTATAAGTTGTTATACGAGATCCATATGGTCAAACATACAACTTCCGAAGCATGAAAGGAAGAAATGCTGGTGCAATGTCTAAATGATGATATTTAAGTAAGTTTTCTGTTTAGCGAATAAAAAATCATCGGTAACGGATCAAAAGTTTATGTAAAGGTGCCAAACATGAATAATCTCTGTGGATAAGCTGTTCTATGACTTCCACATGGCGGTCGAGACTACTCTCGAAGAATGAAATGATGGAAAGGCTGTTATAATGTGTCTAATGTCCTCTTTAAATGAGTTCTATGTTTCGAAGGAGGAGAAAATATAAAGTAATAAATCAAAATGTTATAAAAAAACTACTGAAAATAATGTGACTCCTACATATATAAGTTGTTGTAGGATTTTCAAATGGCGGCATAGACAACTTCGAAACAATAAACGAAGCAAGGCTTCTATCACTTGTCGATAATGCTATTTAAACAAGTTTTCAGTTTCGCAAAAATAGAAAATCTACCATGATGGGTCAAAACGGTTAATAATGTACCTAATTATCAGATTTCTATAGGTAAGTTGCTATCTGAGGTGCATATAGATGCATGGACTACCCTCGAAGCATGAAATGGTGGAAACGATTTTGGGAGATGTCGATGACGCTAAATTAATAATTTTTCAGTTTTGAACGAAGTGAAAATCTATAGTGATGGATCAAAAGGGAACAAAATTGGTGATGAAATTATATGCTTACTAGTTATAAGTTGTTATACGAGATGCATATGGTCGACTATACTACTTCCGAAGCTTGAAAGGAAGAAATGCTGGTGCAATGTCTAAATGATGCTATTTAAGTAAGTTTTCTGTTTTGAACGAAGTGAAAATCTATAGTGATAGATCAAAAGGGAACCAAATTGGTGATGAAATTATATGCTTAGACAACTTCAAAACAAGAAACGAATCAAGGCTTCTATCACTTGTCGATAATGCTATTTAAACAAGTTTTCAGTTTTGCAAAAATAGAAAATCTACCATGATGGGTCAAAACAGTTAATAATGTACCAAATTATCAGATTTCTATAGGTAGGTTGATATCTGAGGCGCATATAGATGCATGGACTACCCTCGAAGCATGAAATGGTGGAAACGATTTCGGGAGATGTCGATGACGCTTAATTAAAAAGTTTTCAGTTTTGAACGAAGTGAAAATCTATAGTGATGGATCAGAAGGGAACCAAATTGGTGATGAAATTATATGCTTACTAGTTATAAGTTGTTATACGAGATCCATATGGTCAAACATACAACTTCCGAAGCATGAAAGGAAGAAATGCTGGTGCAATGTCTAAATGATGATATTTAAGTAAGTTTTCTGTTTAGCGAATAAAAAATCATCGGTAACGGATCAAAAGTTTATGTAAAGGTGCCAAACATGAATAATCTCTGTGGATAAGCTGTTCTATGACTTCCACATGGCGGTCGAGACTACTCTCGAAGAATGAAATGATGGAAAGGCTGTTATAATGTGTCTAATGTCCTCTTTAAATGAGTTCTATGTTTCGAAGGAGGAGAAAATATAAAGTAATAAATCAAAATGTTATAAAAAAAACTACTGAAAGTAATGTGACTCCTACATATATAAGTTGTTGTAGGATTTTCAAATGGCGGCATAGACAACTTCGAAACAATAAACGAAGCAAGGCTTCTATCACTTGTCGATAATGCTATTTAAACAAGTTTTCAGTTTCGCAAAAATAGAAAATCTACCATGATGGGTCAAAACGGTTAATAATGTACCTAATTATCAGATTTCTATAGGTAAGTTGCTATCTGAGGTGCATATAGATGCATGGACTACCCTCGAAGCATGAAATGGTGGAAACGATTTTGGGAGATGTCGATGACGCTAAATTAATAATTTTTCAGTTTTGAACGAAGTGAAAATCTATAGTGATGGATCAAAAGGGAACAAAATTGGTGATGAAATTATATGCTTACTAGTTATAAGTTGTTATACGAGATGCATATGGTCGACTATACTACTTCCGAAGCTTGAAAGGAAGAAATGCTGGTGCAATGTCTAAATGATGCTATTTAAGTAAGTTTTCTGTTTAGCAAATAAAAAATCGTCGGTAACGGATCAAAATTTTATGTAAAGGTGCCAAACATGAATAATCTATGTGGATAAGCTGTTCTATGACTTCCACATGGCGGTCGAGACTACTCTCGAAGAATGGAATGATGGAAAGGCTCTTAAAATGTGTATAATGTCCTATTTAAATGATTTCTAAGTTTTGAAGGAGGATAAAATGTAAAGTGATAAATCAAAATTTTATAAAAAACTACTGAAAATAATGTGACTCCTATATATATAAGTTGTTGTAGGATTTTCAAATGGCGGCATAGACAACTTCGAAACAAGAAACGAAGCAAGGCTTCTATCACTTGTTGATAATGCCATTTTAACAAGTTTTCAGTTTCGCAAATATAGAAAATCTACCATGATGGGTCAAAACGGTAAATAATGTACCAAATTATCAGATTTCTATAGGTAAGTTGCTATCTGAGGTGCATATAGATGCATGGACTACCCTCGAAGCATGAAATGGTGGAAACGATTTCGGGAGATGTCGATGACGCTTAATTAATAAGTTTTCAGTTTTGAACGAAGTGAAAATCTATAATGATGGATCAGAAGGGAACCAAATTGGTGATGAAATTATATGCTTACTAGTTATAAGTTGTTATACGAGATCCATATGGTCAAACATACAACTTCCGAAGCATGAAAGGAAGAAATGCTGGTGCAATGTCTAAATGATGATATTTAAGTAAGTTTTCTGTTTAGCGAATAAAAAATCATCGGTAACGGATCAGAAGTTTATGTAAAGGTGCCAAACATGAATAATATCTGTGGATAAGCTGTTCTATGACTTCCACATGGCGGTCGAGACTACTCTCGAAAAATGAAATGATGGAAAGGCTGTTATAATGTGTCTAATGTCCTCTTTAAATGAGTTCTATGTTTCGAAGGAGGAGAAAATATAAAGTAATAAATCAAAATGTTATAAAAAAACTACTGAAAATAATGTGACTCCTACATATATAAGTTGTTGTAGGATTTTCAAATGGCGGCATAGACAACTTCGAAACAATAAACGAAGCAAGGCTTCTATAACTTGTCGATAATGCTATTTAAAAAAGTTTTCAGTTTCGCAAAAATAGAAAATCTACCATGATGGGTCAAAACGTTTAATAATGTACCAAATTATCAGATTTCTATAGGTAAGTTGGTGTCTGAGGTGCATATAGATGAATGGACTACCCTCGAAGCATGAAATGGTGGAAACGATTTCGGGAGATGTCGATGACGCTTAATTAATAAGTTTTCAGTTTTGAACGAAGTGAAAATCTATAGTGATGGATCAAAAGGGAACCAAATTGGTGATGAAATTATATGCTTAGACAACTTCGAAACAAGAAACGAATCAAGGCTTCTATCACTTGTCGATAATGCTATTTAAACAAGTTTTCAGTTTTGCAAAAATAGAAAATCTACCATGATGGGTCAAAACAGTTAATAATGTACCAAATTATCAGATTTCTATAGGTAAGTTGCTATCTGAGGTGCATATAGATGCATGGACTACCCTCGAAGCATGAAATGGTGGAAACGATTTCGGGAGATGTCGATGACGCTTAATTAATAAGTTTTCAGTTTTGAACGAAGTGAAAATCTATAGTGATGGATCAAAAGAGAACAAAATTGGTGATGAAATTATATGCTTACTAGTTATAAGTTGTTATACGAGATCCATATGGTCGAATACACTACTTCCGAAGCTTGAAAGGAAGAAATGCTGGTGCAATGTCTAAATGATGCTATTTAAGTAAGTTTTCTATTTAGCGAATAAAAAATCGTCTGTAACGGGTCAAAAGTTTATGTAAAGGTGCCAAACATGAATAATCTATGTGGATAAGCTGTTCTATGACTTCCACATGGCGGTCGAGACTACTCTCGAAGAATGAAATGATGGAAAGGTTGTTATAATGTGTCTAATGTCCTCCTTAAATGAGTTCTATGTTTCGAAGGAGGAGAAAATATAAAGTAATAAATCAAAATGTTATAAAAAAAACTACTGAAAGTAATGTGACTCCTACATATATAAGTTGTTGTAGGATTTTCAAATGGCGGCATAGACAACTTCGAAACAATAAACGAAGCAAGGCTTCTATCACTTGTCGATAATGCTATTTAAACAAGTTTTCAGTTTCGCAAAAATAGAAAATCTACCATGATGGGTCAAAACGTTTAATAATGTACCAAATTATCAGATTTCTATAGGTAAGTTGGTATCTGAGGTGCATATAGATGAATGGACTACCCTCGAAGCATGAAATGGTGGAAACGATTTCGGGAGATGTCGATGACGCTTAATTAATAAGTTTTCAGTTTTGAACAAAGTGAAAATCTATAGTGATAGATCAAAAGAGAACCAAATTGGTGATGAAATTATATGCTTAGACAACTTCGAAACAAGAAACGAATCAAGGCTTCTATCACTTGTCGATAATGCTATTTAAACAAGTTTTCAGTTTTGCAAAAATAGAAAATCTACCATGATGGGTCAAAACAGTTAATAATGTACCAAATTATCAGATTTCTATAGGTAAGTTGCTATCTGAGGTGCATATAGATGCATGGACTACCCTCGAAGCATGAAATGGTGGAAACGATTTCGGGAGATGTCGATGACGCTTAATTAATAAGTTTTCAGTTTTGAACAAAGTGAAAATCTTTAGTGATGGATCAAAAGAGAACAAAATTGGTGATGAAATTATATGCTTACTAGTTATAAGTTGTTATACGAGATCCATATGGTCGAATACACTACTTCCAAGCATGAAAGGAAGAAATTCTGGTGCAATGTCTAAATGATGCTATTTAAGTAAGTTTTCTGTTTAGCGAATAAAAAATCGTCTGTAACGGATCAAAAGTTTATGTAAAGGTGCCAAACATGAATAATCTATGTGGATAAGCTGTTCTATGACTTCCACATGGCGGTCGAGACAACTCTCGAAGAATGAAATGATGGAAAGGCTGTTATAATGTGTCTAATGTCCTCTTTAAATGAGTTCTATGTTTCGAAGGAGGAGAAAATGCAAAGTAATAAATCAAAATGTTATAAAAAAACTACTGAAAATAATTTGACTGCTACATATATAAGTTGTTGTTGGATTTTCAAATGGCGGCATAGACAACTTCGAAACAATAAACGAAGCAAGGCTTCTATCACTTGTCGATAATGCTATTTAAACAAGTTTTCAGTTACGCAAAAATAGAAAATCTACCATGATGGGACAAAACGGTTAATAATGTACCAAATTATCATATTTCTATAGGTAAGTTGCTATCTGAGGTGCATATAGATGCATGGACTACCCTCGAAGCATGAAATGGTGGAAACGATTTTGGGAGATGTCGATGACGCTTAATTAATAAGTTTTCAGTTTTGAACGAAGTGAAAATCTATAGTGATGGATCAAAAGGGAACCAAATTGGTGATGAAATTATATGCTTACTAGTTATAAGTTGTTATACGAGATGCATATGGTCGACTATACAACTTCCGAAGCTTGAAAGGAAGAAATGCTGGTGCAATGTCTAAATGATGATATTTAAGTAAGTTTTCTGTTTAGCGAATAAAAAATCATCGGTAACGGATCAAAAGTTTATGTAAAGGTGCCAAACATGAATAATCTCTGTGGATAAGCTGTTCTATGACTTCCACATGGCGGTCGAGACTACTCTCGAAGAATGAAATGATGGAAAGGCTGTTATAATGTGTCTAATGTCCTCTTTAAATGAGTTCTATGTTTCGAAGGAGGAGAAAATATAAAGTAATAAATCAAAATGTTATAAAAAAACTACTGAAAGTAATGTGACTCCTACATATATAAGTTGTTGTAGGATTTTCAAATGGCGGCATAGACAACTTCGAAACAATAAACGAAGCAAGGCTTCTATCACTTGTCGATAATGCTATTTAAACAAGTTTTCAGTTTCGCAAAAATAGAAAATCTACCATGATGGGTCAAAACGGTTAATAATGTACCTAATTATCAGATTTCTATAGGTAAGTTGCTATCTGAGGTGCATATAGATGCATGGACTACCCTCGAAGCATGAAATGGTGGAAACGATTTTGGGAGATGTCGATGACGCTAAATTAATAATTTTTCAGTTTTGAACGAAGTGAAAATCTATAGTGATGGATCAAAAGGGAACAAAATTGGTGATGAAATTATATACTTACTAGTTATAAGTTGTTATACGAGATGCATATGGTCGACTATACTACTTCCGAAGCTTGAAAGGAAGAAATGCTGGTGCAATGTCTAAATGATGCTATTTAAGTAAGTTTTCTGTTTAGCAAATAAAAAATCGTCGGTAACGGATCAAAAGTTTATGTAAAGGTGCCAAACATGAATAATCTATGTGGATAAGCTGTTCTATGACTTCCACGTGGCGGTCGAGACTACTCTCGAAGAATGGAATGATGGAAAGGCTCTTAAAATGTGTATAATGTCCTATTTAAATGATTTCTAAGTTTTGAAGGAGGATAAAAGGTAAAGTAATAAATCAAAATTTTATAAAAAACTACTGAAAATAATGTGACTCCTATATATATAAGTTGTTGTAGGATTTTCAAATGGCGGCATAGACAACTTTGAAACAAGAAACGAAGCAAGGCTTCTATCACTTGTTGATAATGCCATTTTAACAAGTTTTGAGTTTCGCAAATATAGAAAATCTACCATGATGGGTCAAAACGGTAAATAATGTACCAAATTATCAGATTTCTATAGGTAAGTTGCTATCTGAGGTGCATATAGATGCATGGACTACCCTCGAAGCATGAAATGGTGGAAACGATTTCGGGAGATGTCGATGACGCTTAATTAATAAGTTTTCAGTTTTGAACGAAGTGAAAATCTATAATGATGGATCAGAAGGGAACCAAATTGGTGATGAAATTATATGCTTACTAGTTATAAGTTGTTATACGAGATCCATATGGTCAAACATACAACTTCCGAAGCATGAAAGGAAGAAATGCTGGTGCAATGTCTAAATGATGATATTTAAGTAAGTTTTCTGTTTAGCGAATAAAAAATCATCGGTAACGGATCAAAAGTTTATGTAAAGGTGGCAAACATGAATAATATCTGTGGATAAGCTGTTCTATGACTTCCACATGGCGGTCGAGACTACTCTCGAAGAATGAAATGATGGAAAGGCTGTTATAATGTGTCTAATGTCCTCTTTAAATGAGTTCTATGTTTCGAAGGAGGAGAAAATATAAAGTAATAAATCAAAATGTTATAAAAAAACTACTGAAAATAATGTGACTCCTACATATATAAGTTGTTGTAGGATTTTCAAATGACGGCATAGACAACTTCGAAACAATAAACGAAGCAAGGCTTCTATAACTTGTCGATAATGCTATTTAAACAAGTTTTCAGTTTCGCAAAAATAGAAAATCTACCATGATGGGTCAAAACGTTTAATAATGTACCAAATTATCAGATTTCTATAGGTAAGTTGGTATCTGAGGTGCATATAGATGAATGGACTACCCTCGAAGCATGAAATTGTGGAAACGATTTAGGGAGATGTCGATGACGCTTAATTAATAAGTTTTCGGTTTTGAACGAAGTGAAAATCTATAGTGATAGATCAAAAGGGAACCAAATTGGTGATGAAATTATATGCTTAGACAACTTCGAAACAAGAAACGAATCAAGGCTTCTATCACTTGTCGATAATGCTATTTAAACAAGTTTTCAGTTTTGCAAAAATAGAAAATCTACCATGGTGGGTCAAAACAGTTAATAATGTACCAAATTATCAGATTTCTATAGGTAAGTTGCTATCTGAGGTGCATATAGATGCATGGACTACCCTCGAAGCATTAATGGTGGAAACGATTTCGGGAGATGTCGATGACGCTTAATTAATAAGTTTTCAGTTTTGAACGAAGTGAAAATCTATAGTGATGGATCAAAAGAGAACAAAATTGGTGATGAAATTATATGCTTACTAGTTATAAGTTGTTATACGAGATCCATATGGTCGAATACACTACTTCCGAAGCTTGAAAGGAAGAAATGCTGGTGCAATGTCTAAATGATGCTATTTAAGTAAGTTTTCTGTTTAGCGAATAAAAAATCGTCTGTAACGGGTCAAAAGTTTATGTAAAGGTGCCAAACATGAATAATCTATGTGGATAAGCTGTTCTATGACTTCCACATGGCGGTCGAGACTACTCTCGAAGAATGAAATGATGGAAAGGCTGTTATAATGTGTCTAATGTCCTCCTTAAATGAGTTCTATGTTTCGAAGGAGGAGAAAATATAAAGTAATAAATCAAAATGTTATAAAAAAAACTACTGAAAGTAATGTGACTCCTACATATATAAGTTGTTGTAGGATTTTCAAATGGCGGCATAGACAACTTCGAAACAATAAACGAAGCAAGGCTTCTATCACTTGTCGATAATGCTATTTAAACAAGTTTTCAGTTTCGCAAAAATAGAAAATCTACCATGATGGGTCAAAACGTTTAATAATGTACCAAATTATCAGATTTCTATAGGTAAGTTGGTATCTGAGGTGCATATAGATGAATGGACTACCCTCGAAGCATGAAATGGTGGAAACGATTTCGGGAGATGTCGATGACGCTTAATTAATAAGTTTTCAGTTTTGAACAAAGTGAAAATCTATAGTGATAGATCAAAAGAGAACCAAATTGGTGATGAAATTATATGCTTAGACAACTTCGAAACAAGAAACGAATCAAGGCTTCTATCACTTGTCGATAATGCTATTTAAACAAGTTTTCAGTTTTGCAAAAATAGAAAATCTACCATGATGGGTCAAAATAGTTAATAATGTACCAAATTATCAGATTTCCATAGGTAAGTTGCTATCTGAGGTGCATATAGATGCATGGACTACCCTCGAAGCATGAAATGGTGGAAACGATTTCGGGAGATGTCGATGACGCTTAATTAATAAGTTTTCAGTTTTGAACGAAGTGAAAATCTTTAGTGATGGATCAAAAGAGAACAAAATTGGTGATGAAATTATATGCTTACTAGTTATAAGTTGTTATACGAGATCCATATGGTCGAATACACTACTTCCAAGCATGAAAGGAAGAAATTCTGGTGCAATGTCTAAATGATGCTATTTAAGTAAGTTTTCTGTTTAGCGAATAAAAAATCGTCTGTAACGGATCAAAAGTTTATGTAAAGGTGCCAAACATGAATAATCTATGTGGATAAGCTGTTCTATGACTTCCACATGGCGGTCGAGACTACTCTCGAAGAATGAAATGATGGAAAGGCTGTTATAATGTGTCTAATGTCCTCTTTAAATGAGTTCTATGTTTCGAAGGAGGAGAAAATGCAAAGTAATAAATCAAAATGTTATAAAAAAACTACTGAAAATAATTTGACTGCTACATATATAAGTTGTTGTTGGATTTTCAAATGGCGCATAGACAACTTCGAAACAATAAACGAAGCAAGGCTTCTATCACTTGTCGATAATGCTATTTAAACAAGTTTTCAGTTACGCAAAAATAGAAAATCTACCATGATGGGACAAAACGGTTAATAATGTACCAAATTATCAGATTTCTATAGGTAAGTTGCTATCTGAGGTGCATATAGATGCATGGACTACCCTCGAAGCATGAAATGGTGGAAACGATTTTGGGAGATGTCGATGACGCTTAATTAATAAGTTTTCAGTTTTGAACGAAGTGAAAATCTATAGTGATGGATCAAAAGGGAACCAAATTGGTGATGAAATTATATGCTTACTAGTTATAAGTTGTTATACGAGATCCATATGGTCAAACGTACAACTTCCGAAGCATGAAAGGAAGAAATGCTGGTGCAGTGTCTAAATGATGACATTTAAGTAAGTTTTCTGTTTAGCGAATAAAAAATCATCGGTAACGGATCAAAAGTTTATGTAAAGGTGCCAAACATGAATAATCTCTGTGGATAAGCTGTTCTATGACTTCCACATGGCGGTCAAGACTACTCTCGAAGAATGAAATGATGGAAAGGCTGTTATAATGTGTCTAATGTCCTCTTTAAATGAGTTCTATGTTTCGAAGGAGGAGAAAATATAAAGTAATCAATCAAAATGTTATAAAAAAACTACTAAAAATAATGTGACTCCTACATATATAAGTTGTTGTAGGATTTTCAAATGGCGGCATAGACAACTTCGGAACAAGAAACGAAGCAAGGCTTCTATCACTTGTCGATAATGCTATTTTAACAGGTTTTCAGTTTCACAAAAATAGAAAATCCACAATGATGGGTCAAAACGGTTAATAATGTACCAAATTATCTGATTTCTATAGGTAAGTTGCTATCTGAGGTGCATATAGATGCATGGACTACCCTCGAAGCATGAAATGGTGGAAACGATTTCGGGAGATGTCGATGACGCTTAATTAACAAGTTTTCAGTTTTGATCGAAGTGAAAATCTATAGTGATGGATCAAAAGGGAACCAAATTGGTGATGAAATTATATGCTTACTAGTTATAAGTTGTTATACGAGATCCATATGGTCAAACATACAACTTCCGAAGCATGAAAGGAAGAAATGCTGGTGCAATGTCTAAATGATTATATTTAAGTAAGTTTTCTGTTTAGCGAATAAAAAATCATCGGTAACGGATCAAAAGTTTATGTAAAGGTGCCAAACATGAATAATCTCTGTGGATAAGCTGTTCTATGACTTCCACATGGCGGTCGAGACTACTCTCGAAGAATGAAATGATGGAAATGCTGTTATAATGTGTCTAATGTCCTCTTTAAATGAGTTCTATGTTTCGAAGGAGGAGAAAATATAAAGTAATAAATCAAAATGTTATAAAAAAACTACTGAAAGTAATGTGACTCCTACATATATAAGTTGTTGTAGGATTTTCAAATGGCGGCATAGACTACTTTGAAACAATAAACGAAGCAGGGCTTCTATCACTTGTCGATAATGCTATTTTTACAGGTTTTCAGTTTCACAAAAATAGAAAATCTACAATGATGGGTCAAAACGGTTAATAATGTACCAAATTATCAGATTTCTATAGGTAAGTTGCTATCTTAGGTGCATATAGATGCATGGACTACCCTCGAAGCATGAAATGGTGGAAACGATTTCGGGAGATGTCGATGACGCTTAATTAATAAGTTTTCAGTTTTGAACGAAGTGAAAATCTATAGTGATGGATCAAAAGGGAACCAAATTGGTGATGAAATTATATGCTTACTAGTTATAAGTTGTTATACGAGATTCATATGGTCAAACATACAACTTCCGAAGCATGAAACGAAGAAATGCTGGTGCAATGTCTAAATGATTATATTTAAGTAAGTTTTCTGTTTAGCGAATAAAAAATCATCGGTAACGGATCAAAAGTTTATGTAAAGGTGCCAAACATGAATAATCTCTGTGGATAAGCTGTTCTATGACTTCCACATGGCGGTCGAGACTATTCTCGAAGAATGAAATGATGGAAAGGCTGTTATAATGTGTCTAATGTCCTCTTTAAATGAGTTCTATGTTTCGAAGGAGGAGAAAATATAAAGTAATAAATCAAAATGTTATAAAAAAACTACTGAAAATAATGTGACTCCTACATATATAAGTTGTTGTAGGATTTTCAAATGGCGGCATAGACTACTTTGAAACAATAAACGAAGTAGGGCTTCTATCACTTGTTGATAATGCTATTTAAACAAGTTTTCAGTTTCGCAAAAATAGAAAATCTACCATGATGGGTCAAAACGGTTAATAATGTACCAAATTATGAGATTTCTATAGGTAAGTTGCTATCTGAGGTGCATATGGATGCATGGACTACCCTCGAAGCATGAAATGGTGGAAACGATTTCGGGAGATGTCGATGAAGCTAAATTAATAATTTCTCAGTTTTGAACAAAGTGAAAATCTATAGTGATGGATCAAAAGGGAACGAAATTGGTGATGAAATTATATGCTTACTAGTTATAAGTTGTTATACGAGATCCATATCGTCGAATATACTACTTCCGAAGCTTGAAAGGAAGAAATGCTGGTGCAATGTCTAAATGATGCTATTTAAGTAAGTTTTCTGTTTAGCGAATAAAAAATCGTCAGTAACGGATCAAAAGTTTATGTAAAGGTGCCAAACATGAATAATCTATGTGGATAAGCTGTTCTATGACTTGCACATGGCGGTCGACACTACTCTCGAAGAATGGAATGATGGAAAGGCTCTTATAATGTGTCTAATGTCCTATGTAAATGAGTTCTAAGTTTTGAAGGAGGAGAAAATGTAAAGTAATAAATCAAAATGTTATAAAAAACTACTAAAAATAATATGACTCCTACATATATAAGTTGTTGTAGGATTTTCAAATGGCGGCATAGACAACTTCGAAACAATAAATGAAGCAAGGCTTCTATCACTTGTCGATAATGCTATTTTAACAAGTTTTCAGTTTCACAAAAATAGAAAATCTACCATGATGGGTCAAAATGGTTAATAATGTACCAAATTATCAGATTTCTATGGTAAGTTGCTATCTGAGGTGCATATAGATGCATGGACTACCCTCGAAGCATGAAATGGTGGAAACGATTTCGGGAGATGTCGAAGACGCTTAATTAATAAGTTTTCAGTTTTGAACGAAGTGAAAATCTATAGTGATGGATCAAAAGAGAACCAAATTGGTGATGAAATTTTATGCTTACTAGTTATAACTTGTTATACGAGATCCATATGGTCAAACATACAACTTCCGAAGCATGAAAGGAAGAAATGCTGGTGCAATGTCTAAATGATTATATTTATGTAAGTTTTCTGTTTAGTGAATAAAAAATCATCGGTAACGGATCAAAAGTTTATGTAAAGGTGCCAAACATGAATAATCTATGTGGATAAGCTGTTCTATGACTTCCACATGGCGGTCGAGACTACTCTCGAAGAATGGAATGATGGAAAGGCTCTTATAATGTGTCTAATGTCCTATGTAAATGAGTTCTAAGTTTTGAAGGAGGAGAAAATGTAAAGTAATAAATCAAAATGTTATAAAAAACTACTAAAAATAATATGACTCCTACATATATAAGTTGTTGTAGGATTTCCAAATGGCGGCATAGACAACTTCGAAACAATAAATGAAGCAAGGCTTCTATCACTTGTCGATAATGCTATTTTAACAAGTTTTCAGTTTCACAAAAATAGAAAATCTACCATGATGGGTCAAAATGGTTAATAATGTACCAAATTATCAGATTTCTATGGTAAGTTGCTATCTGAGGAGCATATAGATGCATAGACTACCCTCGAAGCATGAACTGGTGGAAACGATTTCGGGAGATGTCGATGACGCTTAATTAATAAGTTTTCAGTTTTGAACGAAGTGAAAATCTATAGTGATGGATCAAAAGGGAACAAAATTGGTGATGAAATTATATGCTTACTAGTTATAAGTTGTTATACGAGATCCATATGGCCGAATATACTACTTCCGAAGCTTGAAAGGAAGAAATGCTGGTGCAATGTCTAAATGATGCTATTTAAGTAAGTTTTCTGTTTAGCGAATAAAAAATCGTCGGTAACGTATCAAAAGTTTATGTAAAGGTGCCAAACATGAATAATCTATGTGGATAAGCTGTTCTATGACGTCCACATGGCGGTCGAGACTACTCTCGAAGAATGGAATGATGGAAAGGCTCTTATAATGTGTTTAATGTCCTATTTAAATGAGTTCTAAGTTTTGAAGGAGGAGAAAATGTAAAGTAATAAATCAAAATGTTATAAAAGACTACTGAAAATAATGTGACTCCTACATATATAAGTTATTGTAGGATTTTCACATGGCGGCATAGACAACTTCGAAACAAGAAACGAAGCAAGGCTTCTATCACTTTTCGATAATGCTATTTTAACAAGTTTTCAGTTTCGCAAAAATAGAAAATCTACCATGATGGATCAAAACGGTTAATAATGTACCAAATTATCAGATTTGTATAGGTAAGTTGCTATCTGAGGTGCATATAGACGCATGGACTACCCTCGAAGCATGAAATGGTGGAAACGATTTTGAGAGATGTCGATGATGCTAAATTAATAACTTTTCAGTTTTGAACGAAGTGAAAATCTATAGTGATGGATCAAAAGGTAACCAAATTGGTGATGAAATTATATGCTTACTAGTTATAAGTTGTTATACGAGATCCATATGGTCGAATATACAACTTCCGAAGCTTGAAAGGAAGAAATGCTGGTGCAATGTCTAAATGATGCTATTTAAGTAAGTTTTCTGTTTAGCGAATAAAAAATCGTGGGTAACGGATCAAAACTTTATGTAAAGGTGCCAAACATGAATAATCTATGTGGTTAAGCTGTTCTATGACTTGCACATGGCGGTTGAGACTACTATCAAAGAATGAAATGATGAAAGGCTGTTATAATGTGTCTAATGTCCTCTTTAAATGAGTTCTATGTTTCGAAGGAGGAGAAAATATAAAGTAATAAATCAAAATGTTATAAAAAAACTACTAAAAATAATGTGACTCCTACATATATAAGTTGTTGTAGGATTTTCAAATGGCGGCATAGACAACTTCGAAACAATAAACGAAGCAAGGCTTCTATCACTTGTCGATAATGCTATTTAAACAAGTTTTCAGTTTCGCAAAAATAGAAAATCTACCATGATGGGTCAAACCGGTTAATAATGTACCAAATTATCAGATTTCTATAGGTAAGTTGCTATCTGAGGTGCATACATATGCATGGACTACCCTCGAAGCATGAAATGGTGGAAACGATTTCGGGAGATGTCGATGATGCTTAATTAATAAGTTTTTCAGTTTTGAACGAAGTGAAAATCTATAGTGATGGATCAAAAGGGAACAAAATTGGTGATGAAATTATATGCTTACTAGTTATAAGTTGTTATACGAGATGCATATGGTCGAACATACTACTTCCGAAGCTTGAAAGGAAGAAATGCTGGTGCAATGTCTAAATGATACTATTTAAGTAAGTTTTCTGTTTAGGGAATAAAAAATCGTCGGTAACGGATCAAA
This sequence comes from Triticum urartu, assembly GCF_056163025.1. Lineage (NCBI taxonomy): Eukaryota > Viridiplantae > Streptophyta > Magnoliopsida > Poales > Poaceae > Triticum > Triticum urartu. Next base: position 3,813,814 of record NC_141876.1, on the reverse strand, counting down.
AGTTTATGTAAAGGTGCCAAACCTGAATAATCTCTATGGATAAGCTGTTCTATGACTTCCACATGGCGGTCGAGAGTACTCTCGAAGAGTGAAATGACAGAAAGGCTGTTATAATGTGTCTAATGTCCTCTTTAAATGTGTTCTATGTTTTGAAGGAGGAGAAAATGTAAAGTAATAAATCAAAATGTTATAAAAAAAACTACTGAAAATAATGTGACTCTTACATATATAAGTTGTTGTAGGATTTTCAAATGGCGGCATGGACAACTTCGAAACAAGAAACGAATCAAGGCTTCTATCACATGTCGATAATGCTATTTAAACAAGTTTTCAGTTTCGCAAAAATAGAAAATCTACCATGATGGGTCAAATGTTGGGGAACGTAGTAATTTCAAAAAATTTCCTACGCACACACAAGATCATGGTGATGCATAGCAACGAGAGGGGAGAGTGTTGTCTACGTACCCTCGTTGACCGAAGCGGAAGCATTGACGCAACATAGAGGAAGTAGTCGTATGTCTTCCCGATTCAACCGATCCAAGCACCGTTACTGCGGCACCTACGAGTTCTTGGCACACGTTCAGCTCGATGACGCTCCCCGGGCTCCGATCCAGCAAAGCTTCGGGGGAGGAGTTCCGTCAGCACGACGGAGTGGTGACGATCTTGATGTTCAACCGTCGCAGGGCTTCGCCTAAGCACCGCTACAATATGACCGAGGTGTAATATCGTGGAGGGGGGCACCGCACACGGCTAAGGAACAATCACGAAGATCAACTTGTGTGCCATGGGGTGCCCCCTTGCCCCCGTATATAAAGGAGCAAGGGGGGAGGGGGCGGCCGGCCTAGGAGGGGGCGCGCCAAGGGGAGTCCTACTCCCACCGGGAGTAGGACTCCCTCCTTCCTTGTTGGAGTAGGAGAAGGGGAAAGAGGGGGAGAGGAAGAAGGAAAAGGGGGCTGCGCCCCTTGTCCAATTCGGACCAGAGGGGGGCGCAGGCCTCCTTCCTTTTGGCCTCTCTCCTCTATTCCCGTATGGCCCAATAAGGCCCATATACTCCCCGGCGAATTCCCGTAACTCTCCGGTACTCCGAAAAATACCCGAACTACTCGGAACCTTTCCGATATCCGAATATAGTCGTCCAATATATCGATCTTTACATCTCGACCATTTCGAGACTCCTCGTCATGTCCCCGATCTCATCCGGGAGTCCGATCTCCTTCGGTACATCAAAACTCATAAACTCATAATATAACTGTCATCGAAACCTTAAGCGTGCGGACCCTACGGTTCGAGAACAATGTAGACATGACCGAGACACGTCTCCGGTCAATAACCAATAGCGGGACCTGGATGCCCATATTGGCTCCTACATATTCTACGAAGATCTTTATCGGTCAGACCACATAACAACATACGTTGTTCCCTTTGTCATTGGTATGTTACTTGCCTGAGATTCGATCGTCGGTATCCAATACCTAGTTCAATCTCGTTACCGGCAAGTCTCTTTACTCGTTCCGTAATACATCATCCCGCAACTAACTCATTAGTTGCAATGCTTGCAAGGCTTAAGTGATGTGCATTACCGAGAGGGCCCAGAGATACCTCTCCGACAATCGGAGTGACAAATCCTAATCTCGAAATACGCCAACCCAACAAGTACCTTCCGAGACACCTGTAGAGCACCTTTATAATCACCCAGTTACGTTGTGACATTTGGTAGCACACAAAGTGTTCCTCCGGAAACGGGAGTTGCATAATCTCATAGTCACAGGAACATGTATAAGTCATGAAGAAAGCAATAGCAACAAACTAAACGATCAAGCGCTAAGCTAACGGAATTGGTCAAGTCAATCAGATCATTCATCTAACGATGTGATCCCATTAATCAAATAACAACTCTTTGTCTATGGTTAGGAAACATAACCATCTTTGATTAATGAGCTAGTCAAGTAGAGGCATACTAGTGACACTCTGTTTGTCTATGTATTTACACATGTATTATGTTTCCGGTTAATACAATTCTAGCATGAATAATAAACATTTATCATGATATAAGGAAATAAATAATAACTTTATTATTGCCTCTAGGGCATATTTCCTTCAGTCTCCCACTTGTACTAGAGTCAATAATCTAGATCACATCACCATGTGATTAACATCGATAGTTCACATCATCATGTGATTAACACCCATAGTTCACATCGCCATGTGACCAACACCCAAAGGGTTTACTAGATTCAATAATCTAGTTCACACCGCTATGTGATTAACATCCAAAGAGTGATCATGTTTTGCTTGTGAGAGAAATTTAGTCAACGGGCCTGCCAAATTCAGATCCGTATGTATTTTTCAAAATTCTATGTCTACAATGCTCTGCACGGAGCTACTCTAGCTAATTGCTCCCACTTTCAATATGTATCCAGATTGAGACTTAGAATCATCTGGATTAGTGTCAAAAACTTGCATCGGCGTAACCCTTTATGACGAACCTTTTTGTCACCTCCATAATCGAGAAACATATCCTTATTCCACTAAGGATAATTTTTGACCGCTGTCCAGTGATCTACTCTTAGATCACTATTGTACTCCCTTGCCAAAATCAGTGTAGGGTATATAATAGATCTGGTACACAGCGTGGCATACTTTATAGAACCTATGGCTGAGGCATAGGGAATGACTTTCATTCTCTTTCTATCTTCTACCGTGGTCGGGCTTTGTGTCTTACTCAACTTCACACCTTGTAATACAGGCAAGAACTCTTTCTTTGACTGTTCCATTTTGAACTACTTCAAAATCTTGTTAAGGTATGTACTTATTGCAAAAACTTATCAAGTGTCTTGATCTATCTCTATAGATCTTGATGCTCGATATGTAAGCAGCTTCACCGAGGTCTTTCTTTGAAAAACTCCTTTCAAACACTCCTTTATGCTTTGCAGAATAATTCTACATTATTTCCGATCAACAATATGTCATTCACATATACTTATCAGAAATGTTGTAGTGCTCCCACTCACTTTCTTGTAAATACAGGCTTCACCGCAAGTCTGTATAAAACTATATGCTTTGATCAACTTATCAAAGCGTATATTCCAACTCCGAGATGCTTGCACCAGTCCATAGATGGATCGCTGGAGCTTACACATTTTGTTAGCACCTTTAGGATTGACAAAACCTTCTGGTTGCATCATATACAACTCTTCTTTAATAAATCCATTAAGGAATGCAGCTTTGTTATCCATTTGCCAGATTTCTTAAAATGCGGCAATTGCTAACATGATTCGGACAGACTCAAGCATAGATACGAGTGAGAAACTCTCATCGTAGTCAACACCTTGAACTTTGTCAAAAACCTTTTTTCGACAAGTCTAGATTTGTAGATAGTAACACTACTATCAGCGTCCGTCTTCCTCTTGAAGATCCATTTATTTTCTATGACTTGCCGGTCATCGGGCAAGTCAACCAAAGTCCACACTTTGTTCTCATACATGGATCCCATCTCAGATTTCATGGCCTCAAACCATTTCGTCGAATCTGGGCTCATCATCGCTTCCTCATAGTTCGCAAGTTCGTCATGGTCTAGTAGCATGACTTCCAGAACAGGATTACCGTACCACTCTGGTGCGGATCTCACTCTGGTTTACCTACGAGATTCGGTAGTAACTTGATCTGAAGTTACATGATCATCATCATTAGCTTCCTTACTAATTGGTGTAGTAGTCACAAGAACAGATTTCTGTGATGAACTACTTTCCAATAAGGGAGAAGGTACAATTACCTTATCAAGTTTTCTACTTTCCTCCCACTCACTTCTTTCGAGAGAAACTCCTTCTCTGGAAAGGATCCATTCTCAGCAACGAATATCTTGCCTTCGGATCTGTGATAGAAGGTGTACCCAACATTTTCTTTTGGGTATCCTATGAAGACGCACTTCTCCGATTTGGGTTTGAGCTTATCAGGATGAAACTTTTTCATATAAGCATCGCAACCCCAAACTTTAAGAAACGACAACTTTGGTTTCTTGCCAAACCACAGTTCATACGGTGTCGTCTCAACGGATTTAGATGGTGCCCTTTTTAATGTGAATGCAGCTGTCTCTAATGCATGATCCCAAAACGATATTGGTAAATCGGCAAGAAACATCATAGATTGTACTATATCCAATAAAGTACGGTTATGATGTTCGGACACACCATTATGCCGTGGTGTTCCAGGTGGCATGAGTTTGTGAAACTATTCCACATTGTTTTAATTGAAGACCAAACTCGTAACTCAAATATTTGTCTCCGCGATCAGATCATAGAAACCTTATTTTCTTGTGAAGATGATTTTCCACTTCACTCTGAAATTCTTTGAACTTTTCAAACGTTTCAGACTTATGTTTCATCAAGTAGATATACCCATATCTTCTCAAATCATCTGTGAAGGTCAGAAAATAATGAGACCCGCCGCGAGCCTTAACACTCATCGGATCGTATACATCAGTATGTATTATTTCCAATAAGTCAGTTGCTCGCTCCTTTGTTCCAGAGAACGGCGTTTTAGTCATCTTGCCCAAGAGGCATGGTTCGCAAGCATCAAATGATTCATAATCAAGTGATTCCAAAATCCCATAAGCATGGAGTTTTTTCATGCACTTTACACCAATATGACTTAAACAGCAGTGCCACAAATAAGTTACACTATCATTATCACTATCAATATGGCTTCAATATTATGAATATGTGTATTATTACGATCGAGGTCCAACGAACCATTTTCATTGGGTGTGTAACCATATAAGGTTTTATTCATGTAAACAGAACAACAATTTATTCTCTTACTTAAATGAATAACCGTATTGCAATAAACATGATCAAATCATATTCATGCTCAACACCAAATAACACTTATTTAGGTTCCACACTAATCCCGAAAGTATAGGGAGTGTGCCATGATGATCATATCAATCTTGGAACTATTTCCAACACTCATCGTCACTTCACCCTTAACTAGTTTCTGTTTATTCTGCATCTCCCGTTTCGAGTTACTATTCTTAGAAACTGAACTAGTATCAAATACTGAGGGGTTGCTATAAACACTAGTAAAGTACACATCAATAATCATGTATATCAAATATACTTATGTTCACTTTGCCATCCTACTTATCCGCCAATCACTTGGGGTAGTTCCGCTTCCAGTGACCAGTCCCTTTGCAGTAGAAGCACTCAGTCTCAGGCTTAGGTCCAGACTTGGGCTTCTTCACTTGAGCATCAACTTGCTTGATGTTCTTCTTGAAGTTCCCCTTTTTCCCTTTGCCCTTTTCTTGAAACTAGTGATCTTGTCAACCATCAACACTTGATGCTCTTTCTTGATTTCTACCTTCATCGATTTCATCATCATGAAAAGCTCGGGAGTCATTTTCGTCATCCCTTGCATACTATAGTTCATCACGAAGTTCTACTAACTTGGTGATGGTGACTAGAGAATTCTGTCAATCACTATCTTATCTGGAAGATTAACTCCCACTTGATTCAAGCGATTGTAGTACCCAGACAATCTGAGCACATGCTCACTAGTTGAGCGATTCTCCTCCATCTTTTAGCTATAGAACTTGTTGGAGACTTCATATCTCTCAACTCGGGTATTTGCTTGAAATATTAACTTCAACTCCTGGAACATCTCATATGGTCCATGACGTTCAAAACGTCTTTGAAGTCCCGATTCTAAGCCGTTAAGCATGGTGCACTAAACTATCAAGTTGTCATCATATTGAGCTAGCCAAACGTTCATAACGTCTGCATCTGCTCCTGCAATAGGTCTGTCACCTAGCGGTGCATCAAGGACATAATTCTTCTGTGCAGCAATGAGGATAAACCTCAGATCACGGATCCAATCCGCATCATTGCTACTAACATCTTTCAACACAATTTTCTCTAGGAACATATTAAAATTAACATATGAAAGCAACAACGCGAGCTATTGATCTACAACATAGATATGCTAATACTACCAGGAGTAAGTTCATGATAAATTAAAGTTCAATTAATCATATTACTTAAGAACTCCCACTTAGATAGACATCCCTCTAATCCTCTAAGTGATCACTTGATCCAAATCAACTAAACCATAACCGATCATCACGTGAAATGGAGTAGTTTTCAATGGTGAACATCACTATGTTGATCATATCTACTATATGATTCACGCTCGACCTTTCGGTCTCTGTGTTCCGAGGCCATATCTGCATATGCTAGGCTCGTCAAGTTTAACCTGAGTATTCTGCGTGTGCAAAACTGGCTTGCACCCGTTGTAGATGGACGTAGAGCTTATCACACCCGATCATCACGTGGTGTCTGGGCACGACAAACTTTGGCAACGGTGCATACTTAGGGAGAACACTTCTTGATAATTAGTGAGAGATCATCTTAAAATGCTACCATCAATCAAAGCAAGATAAGATGCATAAAAGATAAACATCACATACAATCAATATAAGTGATATGATATGGCCATCATCATCTTGTGCTTGTGATCTCCATCTCTGAAGCACCGTCATGATCTCTATCGTCACCGGCATGACACCATGATCTCCATCATCTTGATCTATATCAATGTGTCATCACATGATCGTCTTGCCAACAATTGCTCTTGCAACTATTGCTATCGCATAGCGATAAAGCAAAGCAATTATTGGGCACTTGCATCTTATGCAATAGAGAGACAACCATAAAACTTTTGCCAGTTGCCGATAACTTCAACAAAACATGATCATCTTATACAACAACTTATATCTCATCTTTGACCATATCATATCACAACATGCCCTGCAAAAACAAGTTAGACGTCCTCTACTTTGTTGTTGCAAGTTTTACGTGGCTGCTACTGGGCTTAGCAAGAACCGTTCTTACCTACGCAACAAAACCACAACGATAGTTTGTCAAGTTGGTGCTGTTTTAACCTTCGCAAGGACCGGGCGTAGCCACACTCGGTTCAACTAAAGTTGGAGAAACTGACACCCGCTAGTCACCTGTGTGCATAGCACGGTGTAAAACCAGTCTTGCGTAAGCGTCTGCGTAATGTCGGTCCGGGCCGCTTCATCCAACAATACCGCCGAACCAAAGTATGACATGCTGGTAAGCAGTATGACTTATATCGCCCACAACTCACTTGTGTTCTACTCGTGCATATAACATCAACACAAAAACCTGGCTCTGATACCACTGTTGGGGAACGTAGTAATTTCAAAAAATTTCCTACGCACACACAAGATCATGGTGATGCATAGCAACGAGAGGGGAGAGTGTTGTCTACGTACCCTCGTAGACCGAAGCGAAAGCGTTGATGCAACGTAGAGGAAGTAGTCGTACGTCTTCTCGGTTCAACCGATCCAAGCACCGTTACTCCGGCACCTCCGAGTTCTTGGCACACGTTCAGCTCGATGACGCTCCCCGGGCTCCGATCCAGCAAAGCTTCGGGGAGGAGTTCCGTCAGCACGACGGCATGGTGACGATCTTGATGTTCAACTGTCGCAGGGCTTCGCCTAAGCACCGCTACAATATGACCAAGGTGTAATATCGTGGAGGGGGGCACCGCACACGGCTAAGGAACGATCACGAAGATCAACTTGTGTGTCATGGGGTGCCCCCTGCCCCCGTATATAAAGGAGCAAGGGGGGAGGGGGCGGCCGGCCTAGGAGGGGGCGCGCCAAGGGGAGTCCTACTCCCACCGGGAGTAGGACTCCCTCCTTCCTTGTTGGAGTAGGAGAAGGGGAAAGAGGGGGAGAGGAAGAAGGAAAAGAGGGCTGCGCCCCTTGTCCAATTCGGACCAGAGGGGGGGCGTAGGCCTCCTTCCTTTTGGCCTCTCTCCTCTATTCCCGTATGGCCCAATTGTTGGGGAACACAGTAATTTCAAAAAATTTCCTACGCACACGAAAGATCATGGTGATGCACAGCAACGAGAGGGGAGAGTGGTGTCTACGTACCCTCGTAGACCGCAACGGAAGCGTTGACGCAACGTAGAGGAAGTAGTCGTACGTCTTCCCGATCCGACCGATCCAAGCACCGTTACTCCGGCACCTCCGAGTTCTTAGCACACGTACAGCTCGATGACGCTCCCCAGGCTCCGATCCAGCAAAGTTTCGGGGATGAGTTCCGTCAGCACAATGGCGTGGTGACGATGATGATGTTCTACCGGCGCAGGGCTTCGCCTAAGGACTACAACGATATGATCGAGGTGGAATATGCTGGCAGGGGGCACCGCACACGGCTAAGGAACGATCACGTGGATCAACTTGTGTGTCTAGAGGTGCCCCCTGCCCCCGTATATAAAGGATCCAAGGGGAGGGGGTGCGGCCTGCTCTAGGAGGCGCGCAGGAGGAGTCCTACTCCTACCGGGAGTAGGACTCCCCTCCCAATCCTTGTCCAACTAGGAGAGGTGGAGGGAGAATAGGAAAGGGGGGGCGCCGCCCCTCCCTCCTTGTCCAATTCGGACTAGGGGGAGAGGGGGCGCGTGGCCTGCCCTGGCAGCCCCTTCCTCTTCTCCACATTAGGCCCATGAGGCCCATTAACCCCCCGGGGGGTTCCGGTAACCCCCCGGTTCTCCGGTTTTCACTACAAGAGATCGGGCCTACTATGACGAGCCAAAGAATGTCATGGAATGGCCAAAAACGTCACAAAATACACCTTCATGACATTTTATGGGCGTCACAAGCATCGTCACAGAATCTCCGTCACAGATTACTCGTAGTGACGAGGCGCACACTAAACGTCACTGAAAATGGGACCTTCGGTGACGTCCTCTATAATGTCATCGACTTTGGTATTTATGTGACGGGCAATAAACGTCACATGTTAGATGAAAATATGCCATAGTCTACCATATTCAATGACAAAGCAACGCCACTGACTTGATGCCACGCTAGCATAGGCCACATCATGAATTATCAAATCCAATATAGTCAAAATGCATATCACAACAGGTATTTAATTCACATCCCATTATATAAATAAATTAGAGCCAATGCACATTATAGATTGAAATAAAATACAAATCATATTATAAATTCCATTATCTTAGCCAAATCATCCTCTTAACAAAAATTACACAGATTCACAAGCACGACAATAAAAAGTTGCAAAGCAATATTTATAGATAACTAAAGACCACAAAATTGTTGCCCCAATGGCCTTCATGCACAAGTTTGGATTGGGACTAAATAGTTGCTCGAGCCTTTAAGAGAAGACAAATCAGTTTATCCATTTCGTGTGGCTTCATTTTCAGGCTTCACTCTTGTCTTGCTGGATCTTCTTCACATATTCAGATTTTTCTTGTCGCGTCCTCTTCATCTCTTCAGGTGCTCTCTCTTCTGCTCAAGTCTCACGATTAACTCCTCACACTGCCTATAAATTAACAAAACACAACAACATTGCAACTTCGTTAAATGAAAACAAACAAGACAACAAGTTACAAGAGTACCACTAAGAATCTCACAATCTACCAATTTATGAATGTGAAATAGAAAAGTGCACTATTAAATAAACGCAAGAATTAGTTATAATGGTTAAAGAACATGCCTAACCCATAGCTAGAGTTATAATGGTTAAAGAACCTGCAATATGTGCATTCCTTAGGTTAGCATACACCTCGCGCTGCGTTTATCTTCCGCAAGAAATGCCCTCCTTTCCCTCTCACTTTACGAAACTAGTGGCATGATTGAGCACCTGAAGCTGCAAAAATATGACAGAAAATGGCACTGGATGAATTGCCAAAATACCTTTCAGCCTATGGTATCAACACTAACTAAATGAATTCCGCTTAAATTTGTTTGGAACTGGACCTTAACAATGCAGCCATTTTACATGTGCATATGTATTTTTCTAAAGCACGCATGAAGCTAATCAAGCAGCTAACTTAGAATGCAGATACAAGTTGCACTAGTATTGTATATTTCTCACGGCATTGATACTAAAACTGACTTGCTGCACCTGCACAAAAAAACTTCTGGAATATTTCTCAAAGTGCCAAGTATCTATGCACATAAAAGTGCTCCCAAATCACAGAAGGTGCTGATCTATATAACAATAAATTCTAACCATCTGAAATAAGTGTTAATTAACAAAGGTATTAGTTCATCACCTAGTTCATCACTAGCAAGTTCACTAGATGACCTATAACAGGGGGAAATAGAGAGAGAGAGAAAAGGGGATCTCCTCACGGTGCTCGTTGTCATATAGTTGGCCGGTGACCCGCTGCATCCATCGACCATTCGCGGGTGGAGCCTCTGGACGGCGGAAGCGGATCTGACGGTGAGGCAGGCAGGGGGTTGGCCTTGGCGGATGGTCGTCCTCGTGGCGGTGGTGGCGGATTAGGGTTAATGGGGATTAGGGTCGTCCGGTTTTAGTTAAATGGGCTTCGCTCCACAAAAAATGGCCACCCCACCTAAGCAACTTTCCGGACGACCCTAATAAGTACTTATAAAATTTCATTTTCGGCGCGCCAGAGGGCAAATCGATTCCACCCTTAAACTAGTGAATTTGACACGCTTACAAGAGAAAGTAGTAGGTTTTTTTATTATAAGACAAAATAAAAATAGTGGGTTTGACAAGTACCATGTCCGTGTATAATCTGATAAAAAACGCAGGTAACATGTATGTGTGTAATATTATTAAAAAAAGTAAAAAAGCACGTACCATATACGTGTATAGTCTGATCAAAACATTGGGAAACATTGGATTCATTTTGTGCTATACATGTGGGTTAGATGCAAATACAAATTTTCCTAAAAAAGACATAAATACAAATGTTTGTCGTGCAACCATAATAAAAAAATACCAACGAATAATAATGATCGCCAAAATTCTGAACTCGTGTACATTATAGAAAGCTGTGTTGCAGCTGGCAAATTCAAACTCTTCCTACCGAACTAATTCCCATCCAATCTCTTATTTCCTTTTTTGATAGAATGAAACAACTGCGACACTATGCTTCCATATCCATTGATGACGAACACCACCTATAAAATGCTACATTTGTAATCATCAATGACAGTAGTAGGTTCATCACGGAAATTACCAACACTTCATAGAAATTGGCAACCAGGTGTGGCTCAGTGGCCCAGGCGATTTAGTGACATTAATCGTCTTTGATTCATAGTAATAAGTGACACGACCTTCAAAACGTCACACATTAGATATTTCGATGACACTGTCAACCATCGTCACGAGGACTTTCGTCACAGTATCTCAATTTTCTTGTAGTGTTTATCTGATACTCCTCCGGAACCCTTCCGGTGTCCGAATATAGTCATCCAATATATCAATCTTTATGTCTCGATCATTTCGAGACTCCTCGTCATGTCCGTGATCACATCCGGGACTCCGAACTAACTTCGGTACATCAAAATGCATAAACACATAATAACTATCATCGTAACATTAAGCGTGCGGACCCTACGGTTCGAGAACAATGTAGATATGACTGAGACAAATCTCGGGTCAATAACCAATAGCGGGACCTGGATGCCCATATTGGCTCCTACATATTCTACGAAGATCTTTATCGGTCAGACCGCATGACAACATACGTTGTTCCCTTTGTCATCGGTATGTTACTTGCCCGAGATTCGATCGTCGGTATCCAATACCTAGTTCAATCTCGTTACCGGCAAGTCTGTTTACTCGTTCTGTAATACATCATCCCGCAACTAACTCATTAGTTGCAATGCTTGCAAGGCTTATGTGATGTGCATTACCGAGAGGGCCCAGAGATACCTCTCCGACAATCGGAGTGACAAATCCTAATCTTGAAATACGCCAACCCAACATCTACCATTGGAGACACCTGTAGAGCTCCTTTATAATCACCCAGTTATGTTGTGACGTTTGGTAGCACACAAAGTGTTCCTCCGGTAAACGGGAGTTGCATAATCTCATAGTCATAGGAACATGTATAAGTCATGAAGAAAGCAATAGCAACATACTAAACGATCGGGTGCTAAGCTAATGGAATGGGTCATCTCAATCAGATCATTGACCTAATGATGTGATCCCGTTAATCAAATAACAACTCTTTGTTCATGGTTAGGAAACATAACCATCTTTGATTAACAAGCTAGTCAAGTAGAGGCATACTAGTGACACTAGGTTTGTCTATGTATTCACACATGTATTATGTTTCCGATTAATACAATTCTAGCATGAATAATAAACATTTATCATCATGTAAGGAAATAAATAATAACTTTATTATTGCCTCTAGGGCATATTTCCTTCAGTCTCCCACTTGCACTAGAGTCAATAATCTAGATTACATAGTAATGATTCTAACACCCATGGAGTCTTGGTGCTGATCATGTTTTGCTCGTGGAAGAGGCTTAGTCAACGGGTCTGCCACATTCAGATCCGTATGTATCTTGCAAATCTCTATGTCTCCCACCTGGACTAGATCCCGGATGGAATTGAAGCGTCTCTTGATGTGTTTGGTTCTCTTGTGAAATCTAGATTCCTTTGCCAAGGCAATTGCACCAGTATTGTCACAAAAGATTTTCATTGGACCCGATGCACTAGGTATGACACCTAGATCGGATATGAACTCGTCCATCCAGACTCCTTCATTTGCTGCTTCCGAAGCAGCTATGTACTCTGCTTCACATGTAGATCCCGCTACGACGCTTTGTTTGGAACTGCACCAACTGACAGCTCCACCGTTTAATGTAAACACGTATCCGGTCTGCGATTTAGAATCGTCCGGATCAGTGTCAAAGCTTGCATCAACGTAACCTTTTACGATTAGCTCTTTGTCACCTCCATATACGAGAAACATATCCTTAGTCCTTTTCAGGTATTTTAGGATGTTCTTGACCGCTGTCCAGTGATCCACTCCTGGATTACTTTGGTACCTCCCTGCTAAGCTTATAGCAAGGCACACATCAGGTCTGGTACACAGCATTGCATACATGATAGAGCCTATGGCTGAAGCATAGGGAACATCTTTCATTTTCTCTCAATCTTCTGCGGTGGTCGGGCATTGAGTCTGACTCAACTTCACACCTTGTAACACAGGCAAGAACCCTTTCTTTGCTTGATCCATTTTGAACTTTTTCAAAATCTTGTCAAGGTATGTGATTTGTGAAAGTCCAATTAGGCGTCTTGATCTATCTCTATAGATCTTTATGCCCAATATGTAAGCAGCTTCACCGCGGTCTTTCATTGAAAAACTCTTATTCAAGTATCCCTTTACGCTATCCAGAAATTCTATATCATTTCCAATCAGTAATATGTCATCCACATATAATATCAGAAATGCTACAGAGCTCCCACTCACTTTCTTGTAAATACAGGCTTCTCCGAAAGTCTGTATAAAACCAAATGCTTTAATCACACTATCAAAACGTTTATTCCAACTCCGAGAGGCTTGCACCAGTCCATAAATGGATCGCTGGAGCTTGCACACTTTGTTAGCTCCCTTTGGATCGACAAAACCTTCCGGTTGCATCATATACAACTCTTCTTCCAGAAATCCATTCAGGAATGCAGTTTTGACATCCATCTGCCAAATTCCATAATCATAAAATGCGGCAATTGCTAACATGATTCGGACAGACTTAAGCATCGCTACAGGTGAGAAGGTCTCATCGTAGTCAACCCCTTGAACTTGTCGAAAACCTTTTGCGACAAGTCGAGCTTTGTAGACAGTAATATTACCGTCAGCGTCAGTCTTCTTTTTGAAGATCCATTTATTCTCAATTGCTTGCCGATCATCGGGCAAGTCAACCAAAGTCCATACTTTGTTCACATACATGGATCCCATCTCAGATTTCATGGCTTCAAGCCATTTTACGGAATCTGGGCTCACCATCGCTTCTTCATAGTTCGTAGGTTCATCATGATCTAGTAGCATGACTTCCAGAACTGGATTACCATACCACTCTGGCGCGGATCTCACTCTGGTTGATCTACGAGGTTCAGTAGTATCTTGTTCTGAAGTTTCATGATCATTATCATTAACTTCCTCACTTATTGGTGTAGGTGTCGCAGAAACAGTTTTCTGTGATGTACTACTTTCCAACAAGGGAGCAGGTACAGTTACCTCGTAAGGTTCTACTTTCCTCCCACTCACTTCTTTCGAGAGAAACTCCTTCTCCAGAAAGTTTCCGAATTTAGCAACAAAAGTCTTGCCTTCGGATCTGTGATAGAAGGTGTATCCAATAGTTTCCTTTGGATATCCTATGAAGACACATTTCTCCGATTTGGGTTCGATCTTATCAGGTTGAAGCTTTTTCACATAAGCATCGCAGCCCCAAACTTTCAGAAACGACAACTTTGGTTTCTTGCCAAACCACAGTTCATAAGGCGTCGTCTCAACGGATTTTGGTGGTGCCCTATTTAACGTGAATGCGGCCGTCTCTAGAGCGTATCCCCAAAACGATAGCGGTAAATCAGTAAGAGACATCATAGATCGCACCATATCTAGTAAAGTACGATTACGACGTTCGGACACACCATTACGTTGTGGTGTTCCGGGTGGCGTGAGTTGTGAAACTATTCCACAATTTTTCAAATGTACACCAAACTCGTAACTCAAATATTCTCCTCCACGATCAGATCGTAGAAACTTTATTTTCTTGCTACGATGATTTTCAACTTCACTCTGAAATTCTTTGAACTTTTCAAATGTTTCAGACTTATGTTTCATTAAGTAGATATACCCATATCTGCTTAAGTCATCTGCGAAGGTGAGAAAATAACGATATCCGCCATGAGCCTCAACATTCATCGGACCACATACATCTGTATGTATGATTTCCAACAAATCTGTTGCTCTCTCCATAGTACCGGAGAATGGTGTTTTAGCCATCTTGCCCATGAGGCACGGTTCGCAAGTACCAAGTGATTCATAATCAAGTGGTTCCAAAAGTCCATCAGTATGGTGTTTCTTCATGCGCTTTACACCGATATGACCTAAACGGCAGTGCCACAAATAAGTTGCACTATCATTATCAACTCTGCATCTTTTGGCTTCAACATTATGAATATGTGTATCACTACTATCGAGATTCAATAAGAATAGACCACTCTTCAAGGGTGCATGACCATAAAAGTTATTTCTCATATAAATAGAACAACCATTATTCTCTGATTTAAATGAATAACCGTTTCGCAATAAACAAGATCCAGATATAATGTTCATGCTCAACGCTGGCACCAAATAACAATTATTTAGGTCCAATACTAATCCCGAAGGTAGATGTAGAGGTAGCGTGCCGACCGCGATCACATCGACTTTGGAACCGTTTCCCACGCGCATCGTCACCTCGTCCTTAGCCAATCTTCGCTTAATCCGTAGTCCCTGTTTCGAGTTGCAAATATTAGCAACAGAACCAGTATCAAATACCCAGGTGCTACTGCGAGCATTAGTAAGGTACACATCAATAACATGTATATCACATATACCTTTGTTCACCTTGCCATCCTTCTTATCCGCCAAATACTTGGGCAGTTCCGCTTCCAGTGACCAGTCTGCTTGCAGTAGAAGCACTCAGTTTCAGGCTTAGGTCCAGACTTGGGTTTCTTCTCTTGAGCAGCAACTTGCTTGCCGTTCTTATTGAAGTTCCCCTTCTTCCCTTTGGCCTTTTTCTTGAAACTAGTGGTCTTGTTGACCATCAACACTTGATGCTCCTTTTTGATTTCTACCTCCGCAGCTTTCACCATTGCGAAGAGCTCGGGAATAGTCTTGTTCATCCCTTGCATATTATAGTTCATCACGAAGCTCTTGTAGCTTGGTGGCAGTGATTGGAGAATTCTGTCAATGACGCAATCATTTGGAAGATTAACTCCCATCTGAATCAAGTGATTATTATACCTAGACATTTTGAGTATATCCTCACTGACAGAACTGTTCTCCTCCATCTTGCAGCTATAGAACTTATTGGAGACTTCATATCTCTCAATCCGGGCATTTGCTTGAAATATTAACTTCAACTCCTGGAACATCTCATATGCTCCATGACGTTCAAAATGTCGTTGAAGTCCCGATTCTAAGCCGTAAAGCATGGCACACTGAACTATCGAGTAGTCATCAGCTTTGCTCTGCCAGACGTTCATAACATCTGGTGTTGCTCCAGCAGCAGGCCTGGCACCCAGCGGTGCTTCCAGGACGTAATTCTTCTGTGCAGCAATGAGGATAATCCTCAAGTTACGGACCCAGTCCGTGTAATTGCTACCATCATCTTTCAACTTTGCTTTCTCAAGGAACGCATTAAAATTCAACGGAACAACAGCACGAGCCATCTATCTACAATCAAACATAAACAAGCAAGATACTATCAGGTACTAAGTTCATGATAACTTTAAGTTCAATTAATCAAATTACTTAAGAACTCCCACTTAGATAGACATCCCTCTAATCCTCTAAGTGATCACGTGATCCAAATCAACTAAACCATGTCCGATCATCACGTGAGATGGAGTAGTTTCATTGGTGAACATCACTATGTTGATCATATCTACTATATGATTCACGCTCGACCTTTCGTCTCCGTGTTCCGAGGCCATATCTGTATATGCTTGGCCCGTCAAGTATAACCTGAGTATTCCGCGTGTGCAACTGTTTTGCACCCGTTGTATTTGAACGTAGAGCCTATCACACCCGATCATCACGTGGTGTCTCAACACAAAGAACTTTCGCAAGGGTGCATACTCAGGGAGAACACTTCTTGATAATTAGTGAGAGATCATATTATAATGCTACCGTCAATCAAAGCAAGATAAGATGCATAAAAGATAAACATCACATGCAATCAATATAAGTGATATGATATGGCCATCATCATCTTGTGCCTGTGATCTCCATCTCCGAAGCACCGTCATGATCACCATCGTCACCGGCGCGACACCTTGATCTCCATCGTAGCATCGTTGTCGTCTCGCCAATCTTATGCTTCCACGACTATCGCTACCGCTTAGTGATAAAGTAAAACATTACATCGCGATTGTATTGCATACAATAAAGCGACAACCATATGGCTCCTGCCAGTTGCCGATAACTCGGTTACAAAACATGATCATCTCATACAATAAAATTTAGCATCATGTCTTGGCCATATCACATCACAACATGCCCTGCAAAAACAAGTTAGACGTCCTCTACTTTGTTGTTGCAAGTTTTACGTGGCTGCTACGGGCTTAAGCAAGAACCAATCTCACCTATGCATCAAAACCACAACGATAGTTTGCCAAGTTGATGCCATTTTAACCTTCGCAAGGACCGGGCGTAGCCACACTTGGTTCAACTAAAGTTGGAGAAACAGTCACCCGCAAGCCACCTTTGTGCAAAGCACGTCGGGAGAACCGGTCTCGTGTAAGCGTACGCGTAATGTCGGTCCGGGCCGCTTCATCCAACAACAATACCGCCGAACCAAAGTATGACATGCTGGTAGGCAGTATGACTTATATCGCCCACAACTCACTTGTGTTCTACTCGTGCATATAACATCAAACCATAAAACCTGGCTCGGATGCCACTGTTGGGGAACGCAGTAATTTCAAAAAATCTCCTACGCACACGCAAGATCATGGTGATGCACAGCAACGAGAGGGGAGAGTGTTGTCTACGTACCCTCGTAGACCGCAACGGAAGCGTTGACACAACGTAGAGGAAGTAGTCGTACGTCTTCCCAATCCGACCGATCCAAGCACCGTTACTCCGGCACCTCCGAGTTCTTAGCACACGTACAGCTCGATGACGCTCCCCAGGCTCCGATCCAGCAAAGTTTCGGGGATGAGTTCCGTCAGCACAACGGCGTGGTGACGATGATGATGTTCTACCGGCGCAGGGCTTCGCCTAAGCACTACAACGATATGATCGAGGTGGAATATGGTGGCTGGGGGCACCGCACACGGCTAAGGAACGATCACGTGGATCAACTTGTGTGTCTAGAGGTGCCCCCTTCCCCCGTATATAAAGGATCCAAGGGAGGGGGTGCGGCCGGCTCTAGGAGGCGCGCAGGAGGAGTCCTACTCCTACTGGGAGTAGGACTCCCCTCCCAATCCTTGTCCAACTAGGAGAGGTGGAGGGAGAATAGGAAAGGGGGGGTGCCGCCCCTCCCTCCTTGTCCAATTCGGACTAGGGGGAGAGGGGGCACGCGGCCTGCCCTGGCAGCCCTTTCCTCTTCTCCACATTAGGCCCAAGAGGCCCATTAACCCCTCGGGGGGTTCCGGTAACCCCCCGGTTCTCCGGTTTTATCCGATACTCCTCCGGAACCCTTCCGGTGTCCGAATATAGTCATCCAATATATCAATCTTTATGTCTCGACCATTTCGAGACTCCTCGTCATGTCCATGATCACATCCGGGACTCCGAACTAACTTCGGTACATCAAAATGCATAAACTCATAATAACTGTCATCGTAACGTTAAGCGTGCGGACCCTACGGTTCGAGAACAATGTAGACATGACTGAGACAAATCTCGGGTCAATAACCAATAGCGGGACCTGGATGCCCATATTGGCTCCTACATATTCTACGAAGATCTTTATCGGTCTGACCGCATAACAACATACGTTGTTCCCTTTGTCATCGGTATGTTACTTGCCCGAGATTCGATCGTCGGTATCCAATACCTAGTTCAATCTCGTTACCGGCAAGTCTCTTTACTCGTTCTGTAATACATCATCCCGCAACTAACTCATTAGTTGCAACGCTTGCAAGGCTTATGTGATGTGCATTACCGAGAGGGCCCAGAGATACCTGTCCGACAATCGGAGTGACGAATCCTAATCTCGAAATACGCCAACCCAACATATACCCTTGGAGACACCTATAGAACTCCTTTATAATCACCCAGTTACGTTGTGACGTTTGGTAGCACACAAATTGTTCCTCCGGTAAACGGGAGTTGCATAATCTCATAGTCATAGGAACATGTATAAGTCATGAAGAAAGCAATAGCAACATACTAAATGATCGGGTGCTAAGATAATGGAATGGGTCATGTCAATCAGATCATTCACCTAATGAAGTGATTCCGTTAATCAAATAACAACTCTTTGTTCATGGTTAGGAAACATAACCATCTTTGATTAACGAGCTAGTCAAGTAGAGGCATACTAGTGACACTAGGTTTGTCTATGTATTCACACATGTATTATGTTTCCGGTTAATACAATTCTAGCATGAATAATAAACATTTATCATGATGTAAGGAAATAAATAATAACTTTATTATTGCCTCTAGGGCATATTTCCTTCACCAATAAGGCCCATATACTCCCCGGCGAATTCCCGTAACTTTTCGGTACTCCGAAAAATACCCGAACCACTCGGAACTTTCCGATGTCCGAATATAGTCGTCCAATATATCGATCTTTACGTCTCGACCATTTCGAGACTCCTTGTCATGTCCCCGATCTCATCCGGGACTCCGAACTCCTTCGGTACATCACAACTCATAAACTCATAATATAACTGTCATCGAAACCTTAAGCGTGCGGACCCTACAGTTCGAGAACAATGTAGACATGACCGAGACACGTCTCTGGTCAATAACCAATAGCGGGACCTGGATGCCCATATTGGCTCTTACATATTCTACGAAGATCTTTATCGGTCAGACCACATAACAACATACGTTGTTCCCTTTGTCATCGGTATGTTACTTGCCCGAGATTCGATCGTCAGTATCCAATACCTAGTT
The DNA here is from genome assembly GCF_056163025.1 of Triticum urartu. Lineage (NCBI taxonomy): Eukaryota > Viridiplantae > Streptophyta > Magnoliopsida > Poales > Poaceae > Triticum > Triticum urartu. The sequence goes on along the minus strand of NC_141876.1, from coordinate 3,794,146 downwards.
CAATCTCATTACCGGCAAGTCTCTTTACTCGTTCCGTAATACATCATCCCGCAACTAACTCATTAGTTGCAATGCTTGCCAGGCTTAAGTGATGTGCATTACCGAGAGGGCCCAGAGATACCTCTCCGACAATCGGAGTGACAAATCCTAATCTCGAAATACGCTAACCCAACAAGTACCTTCGGAGACACCTGTAGAGCACCTTTATAATCACCCAGTTACGTTGTGACGTTTGGTAGCACACAAAGTGTTCCTCCAGTAAACGGGAGTTGCATAATCTCATAGTCACAGGAACATGTATAAGTCATGAAGAAAGCAATAGCAACAAACTAAACGACCAAGTGCTAAGCTAACGGAATGGGTCAAGTCAACCAGATCATTCATCTAATGATGTGATCCCATTAATCAAATAACAACTCTTTGTCTCTGGTTAGGAAACATAACCATCTTTGATTAATGAGCTAGTCAAGTAGAGGCATACTAGTGACACTCTGTTTGTCTATGTATTCACACATGTATTATGTTTCCGGTTAATACAATTCTAGCATGAATAATAAACATTTATCATGATATATGGAAATAAATAATAACTTTATTATTGCCTCTAGGGCATATTTCCTTCATCAAAACGGTTAATAATGTACCAAATTATCAGATTTCTATAGGTAAGTTGCTATCTGAGGTGCATATAGATGCATGGACTACCCTCGAAGCATGAAATGGTGGAAACGATTTCGGGAGATGTCGATGACGCTTAATTAATAAGTTTTTAGTTTTGAACGAAGTGAAAATCTATAGTGATGGATCAAAAGGGAACAAAATTGGTGATGAAATTATATGCTTACTAGTTATAAGTTGTTATACGAGATCCATATGGTCGAATATACTACTTCCGAAGCTTGAAAGGAAGAAATGCTGGTGCAATGTCTAAATGATGCTATTTAAGTAAGTTTTCTATTTAGAGAATAAAAAATCGTCGGTAACGGATCAAAAGTTTATGTAAAGGTGCCAAACATGAATAATCTATGTGGATAAGCTGATCTATGACTTCCACATGGCGGTCGAGACTACTGTCGAAGAATGGAATGATGGAAAGGCTCTTATAATGTGTCTAATGTCCTACTTAAATGAGTTCTAAGTTTTGAAGGAGGAGAAAATGTAAAGTAATAAATCAAAATGTTATAAAAAATTATTGAAAATAATGTGACTCCTACATATATAAGTTGTTGTAGGATTTTCAAAATGGCGGCATAGACAACTTCGAAACAAGAAACGAAGCAAGGCTTCTATCACTTGTCGATAATGCTATTTTAACAAGTTTTCAGTTTCACAAAAATAGAAAATCTACCATGATGGGTCAAAATGGTTAATAATGTACCAAATTATCAGATTTCTATAGGTAAGTTGCTATGTGAGGTGCATATAGATGCATGGACTACCCTCGAAGCATGAAATGGTGGAAACGATTTCGGGAGCTGTCGATGACGCTTAATTAATTAGTTTTCAGTTTTGAACGAAGTGAAAATCTATAGTGATGGATCAAAAGGGAACAAAATTGGTGATGAAATTATATTCTTACTAGTTATAAGTTGTTATACGAGATCCATATGGTCGAATATACTACTTCTGAAGCTTGAAAGGAAGAAATGTTGGTGCAATGTCTAAATGATGCTATTTAAGTAAGTTTTCTGTTTAGAGAATAAAAAATCATCGGTAACGGATCAAAAGTTTATGTAAAGGTGCCAAACATGAATAATCTATGTGGATAAGCTGTTCTATGACTTCCACATGACGGTCGAGACTACTCTCGAAGAATGGAATGATGGAAAGGCTCTTATAATGTGTCTAATGTCCTACTTAAATGAGTTCTAAGTTTTGAAGGAGGATAAAACGTAAAGTAATAAATCAAAATGTTATAAAAAAACTACTAAAAATAATATGACTCCTACATATATAAGTTGTTGTAGGATTTTCAAATGGCGGCATAGACAACTTCGAAACAAGAAACGAAGCAAGGCTTCTATCACTTGTCGATAATGCTATTTTAACAAGTTTTCAGTTTTGCAAAAATAGAAAATCTACCATGATGGGTTAAAACGGTTAATAATGTACCAAATTATCAGATTTCTATAGGTAAGTTGCTATCTGAGGTGCATATAGATGCATGGACTACCCTCGAAGCATGAAATGGTGGAAACGATTTCGGGAGATGTCGACGACGCTTAATTAATAAGTTTTCAGTTTTGAACGAAGTGAAAATCTGTAGTGATGGATCAAAAGGGAACCAAATTGGTGATGAAATTATATGCTTACTAGTTATAAGTTGTTATACGAGATCCATATGGTCAAACATACAGCATCCGAAGCATGAAAGGAAGAAATGCTGGTGCAATGTCTAAATGATGATATTTAAGTAAGTTTTCTGTTTAGCGAATCAAAAATCATCGGTAACGGATCAAAAGTTTGTGTAAAGGTGCCAAACATGAATAATCTATGTGGATAAGCTGTTCTATGACTTCCACATGGCGGTCGAGACTACTCTCGAAGAATGAAATGATGGAAAGGCTGTTATAATGTGTCTAATGTCCTCTTTAAATGAGTTCTATGTTTCGAAGGAGGAGAAAGTATAAAGTATTCAATCAAAATGTTATAAAAAAACTACTGAAAATAATGTGACTCCTACATATATAAGTTGTTGTAGGATTTTCAAATGGCGGCATAGACAACTTCGAAACAATAAACAAAGCGAGGCTTCTATCACTTGTCGATAATGCTATTTAAATAAGTTTTCAGTTTCGCAAAAATAGAAAATCTACCATGATGGGTCAAAACAGTTAGTAATGTACCAAATTATCAGATTTCTATAGGTAAGTTGCTATCTGAGGTGCATATAGATGCATGGACTACCCTCGAAGCGTGAAATGGTGGAAACGATTTCGGGAGATGTCGATGACGCTTAATTAATAAGTTTTCAGTTTTGAACGAAGTGAAAATCTATAGTGATGGATCAAAAGGGTACAAAATTGGTGATGAAATTATATGCTTACTAGTTATAAGTTGTTATACGAGATCCATATGGTCGAACATACAACTTCCGAAGCATGAAAGGAAGAAATGCTGGTGCAAAGTCTAAATGATGCTATGTAAGAAAGTTTTCTGTTTAGCGAATAAAAAATCGTCGGTAACGGATCAAAAGTTTATGTAAAGGTGCCAAACATGAATAATCTGAAGGAAATATGCCCTAGAGGCAATAATAAAGTTATTATTTATTTCCTTATTTCATGATAAATGTTTATTATTCATGCTAGAATTGTATTAACCGGAAACATAATACATGTGTGAATACATAGACAGACAGAGTGTCACTAGTATGCCTCTACTTGACTAGCTTGTTAATCAAAGATGGTTATGTTTCCTAACCATGGACAAAGAGTTGTTATTTGATTAACGGGATCACATCATTAGATGAATGATCTGATTGACATGACCCATTCCGTTAGCTTAGCACTTGATCGTTTAGTTTGTTGCTATTGCTTTCTTCATGACTTATACATGTTCCTCTGACTATGAGATTATGCAACTCCCGTTTACCGGAGGAACACTTTGTGTGCTACCAAACGTCACAACGTAACTGGGTGATTATTAAAGAGCTCTACAGGTGTCTCCGAAGGTACATGTTGGGTTGGCGTATTTCGAGATTAGGATTTGTCACTCCGATTGTCGAAGAGGTATCTCTGGGCCCTCCCGGTAATGCACATCACTTAAGCCTTGCAAGCATTGCAACTAATGAGTTAGTTGCGAGATGATGTATTACGAAACGAGTAAAGAGACTCGCCGGTAACGAGATTGAACTAGGTATTGGATACCGACGATCGAATCTCGGGCAAGTAACATACCGATGACAAAGGGAACAACGTATCTTGTTATGCGGTCTGACCGATAAAGATCTTCGTAGAATATGTAGGAGCCAATATGAGCATCCAGGTTCCGCTATTGGTTATTGACCGGAGACGTGTCTCGGTCATGTCTACATTGTTGTCGAACCGTAGGGTCCGCATGCTTAAGGTTTCGATGACAGTTATATTATGAGTTTATGAGTTTTGATGTACCGAAGGAGTTCGGAGTCCCGGATGAGATCGGGGACATGACGAGGAGTCTCGAAATGGTCGAGACGTAAAAATCGATATATTGGACGACTATATTCGGACTTCGGAAAGGTTCCGAGTGATTCGGGTATTTTTCGGAGTACCGGAGAGTTACGGGAATTCGCCCGGAGAAGTATTGGGCCTTATTGGGCCATACGGGAAAGAGAGAGGGGCTGCCTAGGGCAGGCCGCGCGCCCCCCAAGGCCTAGTCCGAATTGGACTAGGGGGAGGGGCCGCGCCCCCTCCTTCTTTCCCTTCTCCCTTCCCCTTCCTTGTCTCCTACTCCTACGACATGGAAGGACTCCTAGTTGGACTAGGAAAGGGGGAATCCTACTCCCGGTGGGAGTAGGACTCCCCTAGGGCGCGCCATAGAGAGGGCCGGCCCTCCCCTCCTCCACTCCTTTATATACGGGGGCAGGGGGCACCCCATAGACACACAAGTTGATCCACGTGATCATATTCTTAGCCGTGTGCGGCGCCCCCTGCCACCATAGTCCTCGATAATATTGTAGCAGTGCTTAGGCGAAGCCCTGCGACAGTAGTACATCAAGATCGTCAGCATGCCATCGTGCTGACGAAACTCTTCCCCGACACTTTGCTGGATCGGAGTCCGGGGATCGTCATCGAGCTGAACGTGTGCTAAAACTCGGAGGTGCCGTAGTTTCGGTGCTTGATCAGTCGGGCCGTGAAGACGTACGACTACATCAACCGTGTTGTGCTGTCGGTCTACAAGCGTACGTAGATCACACTCTCCCCTCGTTGCTATGCATCACCATGATCTTGCATGTGCGTAGGAATTTTTTTGAAATTACTACGTTCCCCAACAGTGGCATCTGAGCCTAGATTTTATGTGTTGATGTTATATGCACAGGTAGAACACAAGTGAGTTGTGGGTGATATAAGTCATACTGCTTACCAGCATGTCATACTTTGGTTCGGCGGTATTGTTGGATGAAGCGGCCCGGACCGACATTACGCGTACGCTTACGCGAGACCGGTTCTCCCGACGTGCTTTGCACATAGGTGGCTTGCGGGTGACAGTTTCTCCAACTTTAGTTGAACTGAGTGTGGCTACGCCCAGTCCTTGCGAAGGTTAAAACAGCACCAACTTGACAAACTATCGTTGTGGTTTTGATGCGTAGGTAAGATTGGATCTTGCTTAAGCCCGTAGCAGCCACGTAAAACATGCAACAACAAAGTAGAGGACGTCTAACTTGTTTTTGCAGGGCATGTTGTGATGTGATATGGTCAAGACATGATGCTAAATTTTATTGTATGAGATGATCATGTTTTGTAACCGAGTTATCGGCAACTGGTAGGAGCCATATGGTTGTCGCTTTATTGTATCCAATGCAATCGCGTTGTAATGCTTTACTTTATCACTAAGCGGTAGCGATAGTCGTGGAAGCATAAGATTGGCGAGACGACAACGATGCTACGATGGAGATCAAGGTGTCGCGCCGGTGACGATGGTGATCATGACGGTGCTTCGGAGATGGAGATCACAAGCACAAGATGATGATGGCCATATCATATCACTTATATTGATTGCATGTGATGTTTATCTTTTATGCATCTTATCTTGCTTTGATTGATGGTAGCATTATAAGATGATCTCTCGCTAAATTATCAAGAAGTGTTCTCCCTGAGTATGCACCGTTGCGAAAGTTCTTCGTGCTGAGACACCACGTGATGATCGGGTGTGATAGGTTCTACGTTCAAATACAACGGGTGCAAAACAGTTGCACACGCGGAATACTCAGGTTATACTTGACGAGCCAAGCATATACAGATGTGGCCTCGGAACACGGAGACCGAAAGGTCGAGCGTGAATCATATAGTAGATATGATCAACATAGTGATGTTCACCAATGAAACTACTCCATCTCACGTGATGATCGGACATGGTTTAGTTGATTTGGATCATGTAATCACTTAGAGGATTAGAGGGATGTCTATCTAAGTGGGAGTTCTTAAGTAATATGATTAATTGAACTTTAATTTATCATGAACTTAGTCCTGGTAGTATTAGCATATCTATGTTGTGGATCAATAGCTCGCGTTGTTGCTTTCATATGTTTATTTTGATATGTTCCTAGAGAAAATTGTGTTGAAAGATGTTAGTAGAAATGATGCGGACTGGATCCGTGATCTGAGGTTTATCCTCATTGCTGCACAGAAGAATTATGTCCTTGATGCACCGCTAGGTGACAGACCTATTGCAGGACCAGATGCTGACGTTATGAACATTTGGCTAGCTCAATATGATGACTACTTGATAGTTTAGTGCACCATGCTTAACAGCTTAGAATCGGGACTTCAAAGACGTTTTGAACGTCATGGACCATATGAGATGTTCCAGGAGTTGAAGTTAATATTTCAAGCAAATACCCGAGTTGAGAGATATGAAGTCTCCAACAAGTTCTATAGCTAAAAGATGGAGGAGAATCACTCAACTAGTGAGCATGTGCTCAGATTGTCTGGGTACTACAATCGCTTGAATCAAGTGGGAGTTAATCTTTCAGAAAAAATAGTGATTGATAGAATTCTCTAGTCACCATCACCAAGTTAGTAGAACTTCGTGATGAACTATAATATGCAAGGGATGACAAAAGTAATTCCCAAGCTCTTCGTGATGCTAAAATCGACGAAGGTAGAAATCAAGAAAAACATCAAGTGTTGATGGTTAACAAGACCACTAGTTTTAAGAAAAGGGCAAAGGGAAGAAGGGGAACTTCAAGAAGAACAGCAAGCAAGTTGCTGCTCAAGTGAAGAAGCCCAAGTCTGGTCCTAAGCCTGAGACTAAGTGCTTCTACTGCAAAGGGACTGGTCACTGGAAGCAGAACTGCCCCAAGTATTTGGCGGATAAGAAGGATGGCAAAGTGAACATAAGTATATTTGATATACATGTTATTGATGTGTACTTTACTGGTGTTTATAGCAACCCCTCAGTATTTGATACTAGTTCAGTTGCTAAGATTAGTAACTCGAAACGGGAGTTGCAGAATAAACAGAGACTAGTTAAGGGTGAAGTGACGATGTGTGTTGGAAGTGGTTCCAAGATTGATATGATCATCATCGCACACTCCCTATAATTTCGGGATTAGTGTTGAACCTAAATAAGTGTTATTTGGTGTTTGCGTTGAGCATGAATATGATTTGATCATGTTTATTGTAATAAGGTTATTCATTTAAGTAAGAGAATAAATTGTTGTTATGTTTACATGAATAAAACCTTATGTGGTCATACACCCAATGAAACAGGTTCGTTGGATCTCGATCGTAGTGATACACATATTCATAATATTGAAACCAAAAGATGCAAAGTTAATAATGATAGTGCAACTTATTTGTGGCACTGCCGTTTAAAGTCATATTGGTGTAAAGCGCATGAAGAAACTCCATGCTGATGGGCTTTTGGAATCACTTGATTATGAATCACTTGATGCTTGCGAACCATGCCTTATGGGCAAGATGACTAAAATGCCGTTCTCCGGAACAATGAAGCAAGCAACAGATTTGTAGGAAATCATACATACTGATGTATGTGGTCCGATGAATATTAAGGCTTGCAGCAGGTATCATTATTTTCTGACCTTCACAGATGATTTGAGCAGATATGGGGATATCTACTTGATGAAACATAAATCTGAAACATTTGAACAGGTCAAAGAATTTCAGAGTGAAGTGGAAAATCATCGTGACAAGAAAATAAAAAGTTTCTACGATATGATCGCAGAGGTAAAATATTTGAGTTACGAGTTTGGCCTTCAATTAAAACAATGTGAAATAGTTTCATTACTCACGCCACCTGGAACATCATAGTGTAATGGTGTGTCCGAACGTCATAACCGTACTTTATTAGATATAGTGCGATCTATGATGTCTCTTACCGATCTACCACTATCGTTTTGGGGTTATGCATTAGAGACAGCTGCATTCACGTTAAATAGGGCACCATCTAAATCTGTTGAGACGACACTGTGTGAACTATGGTTTGGCAAGAAACCTAAGCTGTCGTTTCTTAAAGTTTGGAGTTGCGATGCTTATGTGAAAAAGTTTCATCTCGATAAGCTCAAACTCAAATCAGAGAAATATGTCTTCATAGGATACCCAAAGGAGACAGTTAGGTACACCTTCTATCACAGATCCGAAGGCAAGACATTCATTGCTAAGAATGGATCCTTTCTAGAGAAGGATTTTCTCTCGAAAGAAGTGAGTGGGAGGAAATTAGAACTTGACGAGGTAACCGTACCTGCTCCCTTATTGGAAAGTAGTACATCACATAAACCTGTTTCTGTGACTCCTACACCAATTAGTGAGGAAGCTAATGATAATGATCATGAAACTTCGGATCAAGTTACTACCGAATCTCATAGGTAAACCAGAGTGAGATCCGCACCAGAGTGGTATGGTAATCCTGTTCTGGAGGTTATGTTACTAGACCATGACGGACCTATGAACTATGAAGAAGCGATGGTGAGCCCAGATTCCGCGAAATGGTTTGAGGCCATGAAATCTGAGATGGGATCCATATATGAGAACAAAGTGTGGACTTTGGTTGACTTGCCCGATGACCGGCAAGCCATAGAAAATAAATGGATCTTCAAGAGGAAGACGGACGTTGATAGTAGTGTTACTATCTACAAAGCTAGAATTGTCGCAAAAGGTTTTCGACAAGTTCAAGGTGGTGACTACGATGAGAGTTTCTCTCTCGTATCTATGCTTAAGTCTGTCCGAATCATGTTAGCAATTGCCGCATTTTATGAAATCTGGCAAATGGATAAACAAAACTGCATTCCTTAATGAATTTATTAAAGAAGAGTTGTATATGATGCAACCAGAAGGTTTTGTCAATCCTAAAGGTGCTAACAAAATATGCAAGCTCCAGCGATGCATCTATGGACTGGTGCAAGCATCTCGGAGTTGGAATATACGTTTTGATAAGTTGATCAAAGCATATAGTTTTATACAGACTTGCGGTGAAGCCTGTATTTAGAAGAAAGCGAATGGGAGCACTACAACATTTCTGATAAGTATATGTGAAAGACATATTGTTGATCGGAGAAAATGTAGAATTATTCTGCAAAGCATAGAGGAATATTTGAAAGGAGTTTTTCAAAGAAAGACCTCGGTGAAGCTGCTTACATATTGAGCATCAAGATCTATAGAGATAGATCAAGACACTTGATAAGTTTTTTCAATAAGTACATACCTTGACAAGATTTTGAAGTAGTTCAAAATGGAACAGTCAAAGAAGGAGTTCTTGCCTGTGTTGCAAGGTGTGAAGTTGAGTAAGACTCAAAACCCGACCACGGCAGAAGATAGAGAGAGAATGAAAGTCATTCCCTATGCCTCAGCCATAGGTTCTATAAAGTATGCCATGCTGTGTACCAGATCTATTTTATACCCTACACTGTTTTTGGCAAGGGAAGTACAATAGTGATCTAGAAGTAGATCACTGGACAGCGGTCAAAATTATCCTTAGTGGAATAAGGATATGTTTCTCGATTACGGAGGTGACAAAAGGTTCGTCATAAAGGGTTACGTCGATGCAAGTTTTGACACTGATCCAGATGACTCTAAGTCTCAATCTAGATACATATTGAAAGTGGGAGCAATTAGCTAGAGTAGCTCCATGCAGAGCATTGTTGACATAGAAATTTGCAAAATACATAACGGATCTGAATGTGAAAGACCCGTTGACTAAGATTCTCTCACAAGCAAAACATGATCACACCTTAGTACTCTTTGGGTGTTAATCACATAGCGATGTGAACTAGATTACTGAATCCAGTAAACCCTTTGGGTGTTGGTTACATGGCGATGTGAACTATGGGTGTTAATCACATGGTGATGTGAAATATTGCTGTTAAATCACATGACGATGTGAACTAGACTATTGACTCTAGTGCAAGTGGGAGACTGAAGGAAATATGCCCTAGAGGCAATAATAAAGTAATTATTTATTTCCTTATTTCATGATAAATGTTTATTATTCATGCTAGAATTGTATTAACCGGAAACATAATACATGTGTGAATACATAGACAAATAGAGTGTCACTAGTATGCCTCTACTTGACTAGCTCGTTAATCAAAGATGGTTATGTTTCCTAACCATGGACAAAGAGTTGTTATTTGATTAACGGGATCACATCATTAGATGAATGATCTGATTGACATGACCCATTCCGTTAGCTTAGCACTTCATCGTTTAGTATGTTGCTATTGCTTTCTTCATGACTTATACATGTTCCTCTGACTATGAGATTATGCAACTCCCGTTTACCGGAGGAACACTTTGTGTGCTACCAAACATCACAACGTAACTGGCTGATTATAAAGGAGCTCTACAGGTGTCTCCGAAGATACATGTTGGGTTGGCGTATTTCGAGATTAGGATTTGCCACTCCGATTGTCGGAGAGGTATCTCTGGGCCCTCTCGGTAATGCACATCACTTAAGCCTTGCAAGCATTGCAACTAATGAGTTAGTTGCGAGATGATGTATTACGAAACGAGTAAAGAGACTTGCCGATAACGAGATTGAACTAGGTATTGGATACCGACGATCGAATCTCGGGCAAGTAACATACCGATGACAAAGGGAACAACGTATGTTGTTATGCGGTCTGACCGATAAAGATCTTCGTAGAATATGTAGGAGCCAATATGAGCATCCAGGTTCCGCTATTGGTTATTGACCGGAGACGTGTCTCGGTCATGTCTACATTGTTCTCGAACCGTAGGGTCCGCATGCTTAAGGTTTCGATGACAGTTATATTATGAGTTTATGAGTTTTGATGTACCGAAGGAGTTCGGAGTCCCGGATGAGATCGGGGACATGACGAGGAGTCTCGAAATGGTCGAGACGTAAAGATCGATATATTGTACGACTATATTCGGACTTCGGAAAGGTTCCGAGTGATTCGGGTATTTTTCGAAGTACCGGAGAGTTACGGGAATTCGCCCGGAGAAGTATTGGGCCTTATTGGGCCATACGGGAAAGAGAGAGGGGCTGCCTAGGGCAGGCCGCGCGCCCCCCAAGGCCTAGTCCGAATTGGACTAGGGGGAGGGGCCGCGCCCCCTCCTTCTTTCCCTTCTCCCTTCCCCTTCCTTGTCTCCTACTCCTACGACATGGAAGGACTCCTAGTTGGACTAGGAAAGGGGGAATCCTACTCCCGGTGGGAGTAGGACTCCCCTAGGGCGTGCCATAGAGAGGGCCGGCCCTCCCCTCCTCCACTCCTTTATATACGGGGGCAGGGGGCACCCCATAGACACACAAGTTGATCCACGTGATCATATTCTTAGCCGTGTGTGGCGCCCCCTGCCACCATAGTCCTTGATAATATTGTAGCGGTGCTTAGGCGAAGCCCTGCGACAGTAGTACATCAAGATCGTCACCACGCCGTCGTGCTGACGGAACTCTTTCCCGACACTCTACTGGATCGGAGTCCGGGGAACGTCATCGAGCTGAACGTGTGCTAAAACTCGGAGGTGCCATAGTTTCGGTGCTTGATCGGTCGGGCCGTGAAGACGTACGACTACATCAACCGCGTTGTGCTAACGCTTCCGCTGTCGGTCTACAAGGGTACGTAGATCACACTCTCCCCTCGTTGCTATGCATCACCATCATCTTGCGTGTGCGTAGAATTTTTTTTGAAATTACTACGTTCCCCAACATAATCTCTGTGGATAAGCTGTTCTATGACTTCCACATGGCGGTCGAGACTACTCTCGAAGAATGAAATGATGGAAAGGTAGTTATAATGTGTCTAATGTCCTCTTTAAATGAGTTCTATGTTTCGAAGGAGGAGAAAATATAAAGTAATAAATCAAAACGTTATAAAAAACTACTGAAAAATAATGTGACTCCTACATATATAAATTGTTGTAGGATTTTCAAAAGGCGGCATAGACAAATTCGAAACAATAAACGAAGCAAGGCTTCTACCACTTGTCGATAATGCTATTTAAACAAGTTTTCAGTTTCGCAGAAATAGAAAATCTACCATGATGGGTCAAAACAGTTAATAATGTACCAAATTATCAGATTTCTATAGGTAAGTTGCTATCTGAGGTGCATATAGATGCATGGACTACCCTTGAAGCATGAAATGGTGGAAACGATTTCGGTAGATGTCGATGAGGCTTAATTAATAAGTTTTCAGATTTGAACGATGTGAAAATCTATAGTGATGGATCAAAAGGGAACAAAATTAGTGATAAATTATATGCTTACTAGTTATAAGTTGTTATACGAGATTCATATGGTCGAACATACTACTTCTGAAGCTTGAAAGGAAGAAATGGTGGTGCAATGTCTAAATGATGATATTTAAGTAAGTTTTCTGTTTAGGGAATAAAAAATCGTCGGTAACGGATCAAAAGTTTATGTAAAGGTGCCAAACATGAATAATCTATGTGGATAAGCTGTTCTATGACTTCCACATGGCAGTCGAGACTACTCTCGAAGAATGGAATGATGGAAAGGCTCTTATAATGTGTCTAATGTCCTATGTAAATGAGTTCTAAGTTTTGAAGGAGGAGAAAATGTGAAGTAATAAATAAAAATGTTATAAAAAAACTACTGAAAATAATGTGACTCCTACATATATAAGTTGTTGTAGGATTTTCAAATGGCGGCATAGACAACTTCGAAACAAGAAACGAATCAAGGCTTCTATCACTTGTCGATAATGCTATTTAAACAAGTTTTCAGTTTCGCAGAAATAGAAAATCTACCATGATGGGTCAAAACGGTTAATAATGTACCAAATTATCAGATTTCTATAGGTAAGTTGCTATCTGAGGTGCATATAGAAGCATGGACTACCCTCGAAGCATGAAATGGTGGAAACGATTTCGGGAGATGTCGATGAGGCTTAATTAATAAGTTTTCAGATTTGAACGAAGTGAAAATCTATAGTGATGGATCAAAAGCGAACAAAATTAGTGATGAAATTATATGCTTACTAGTTATAAGTTGTTATACGAGATTCATATGGTCGAACATACTACTTCTGAAGCTTGAAAGGAAGAAATGCTGGTGGTATGTCTAAATGATGCTATTTAAGTAAGTTTTCTGTTTAGGGAATAAAAAATCGTCGCTAACAGATCAAAAGTTTATGTAAAGGTGCCAAACATGAATAATCTATGTGGATAAGCTGTTCTATGACTTCCACATGGCAGTCGAGAGTACTCTCGAAGAATGGAATGATGGAAAGGCTCTTATAATGTGTCTAATGTCCTATGTAAATGAGTTCTAAGTTTTGAAGGAGGAGAAAATGTGAAGTAATAAATAAAAATGTTATAAGAAAACTACTGAAAATAATGTGACTCCTACATATATAAGTTGTTGTAGGATTTTCAAATGGCGGCATAGACAACTTCGAAACAAGAAACGAATCAAGGCTTCTATCACTTGTCGATAATGCTATTTAAACAAGCTTTCAGTTTCGCAAAAATAGAAAATCTAGCATGATGGGTCAAAACGGTTAATAATGTACCAAATTATCAGATTTCTATAGGTAAGTTGCTATCTGAGGTGCATATAGATGCTTAGACTAGCCTCGAAGCATGAAATGGTGGAAACGATTTCGGGAGATGTCCATGACGCTTAATTAATAAGTTTTCAGTTTTGAACGAAGTGAAAATCTATAGTGATGGATCAAAAGGGAACAAAATTGGTGATGAAATTATATGCTTGCTAGTTATAAGTTGTTATACGAGATCCATATGGTCGAATATACTACTTCCGAAGCTTGAAAGGAAGAAATGCTGGTGCAATGTCTAAATGATGCTATTTAAGTAAGTTTTCTGTTTAGCGAATAAAAAATCATCGGTAACGGATCAAAAGTTTATGTAAAGGTGCCAAACATGAATAATCTATGTGGATAAGCTGTTCTATGACTTCTACATGGCGGTCGAGACTACTCTCGAAGAATGCAATGATGGAAAGGCTCTTATATGTGTCTAATGTCCTACTTAAATAAGTTCTGAGTTTTGAAGGAGGAGAAAATGTAAAGTAATAAATCAAAATGTTATAAAAAACTATTGAAAATAATGTGACTCCTACATATATAAGTTGTCGTAGGATTTTCAAATGGCGGCATAGACAACTTCAAAACAAGAAACAAAGCAAGGCTTCTATCACTTGTCGATAATGCTATTTTAACAAGTTTTCAGTTTCGCAAAAATAGAAAATCTACCATGATGGGTCAAAACGGTTAATAATGTACCAAATTATCAGATTTGTATAGGTAAGTTACTATCTGAGGTGCATATAGATGCATGGACGACCCTCGAAGCATGAAATGGTGGAAACGATTTCGGGAGATGTCGATGATGCTTAATTAATAAGTTTTCAGTTTTGAACGAAATGAAAACTATAGTGATGGATCTAAAGGAAACAAAATTATTGTTGAAACTATATGCTTACTAGTTATAACTTCTTATACGAGATCCATATGGTCGAACATACTACTTCCGAAGCTTGACAGGAAGAAATGCTGGTGCAATGTCTAAATGATGATATTTATGTAAGTTTTCTGTTTAGTGAATAAAAAAGCATTGGTAACGGATCAAAAGTTTATGTAAAGGTGCCAAACATGAATAATCTATGTGGATAAGCTGTTCTATGACTTCCACATGGCGGTCGAGACTACTCTCGAAGAATGGAAAGATGGAAAGGCTCTTATATGTGTCTAATGTCCTATGTAAATGAGTTCTAAGTTTTGAAGGGGGAGAAAATGTAAAGTAATAAATCAAAATGTTATAAAAAACTGAAAATAATGTGACTCCTACATATGTAAGTTGTTGTAGGATTTTCAAATGGCGGCATAGACAACTTCGAAACAAGAAACGAAGGAAGCAAGGCTTCTATCACTTGTCGATAATGCTATTTAAACAAGTTTTCAGTTTCGCAAAAATAGAAAATCTACCATGACGGGTCAAAACAGTTAATAATGTACCAAATTATCAGATTTCTATCGGTAAGTTGCTATCTGAGGTGCATATAGATGCATGGACTACCCTCGAAGCATGAAATGGTGGAAACGATTTCGGGAGATGTCGATGACGCTTAATTAATAAGTTTTGAGTTTTGAACGAAGTGAAAATCTATAGTGATGGATCAAAATGGAACAAAATTGGTGATGAAATTATATGCTTACTAGTTATAAGTTGTTATACGAGATCCATATGGTCGAATATACTACTTCCGAAGCTTGAAAGGAAGAAATGCTGGTGCAATGTCTAAATGATGCTATTTAAGTAAGTTTTCTGTTTAGCGAATAAAAAATCATCTGTAACGGATCAAAAGTTTATGTAAAGGTGCCAAACATGAATAATCTATGTGGATAAGCTGTTCTATGACTTCCACATGGCGGTCGAGACTACTCTCGAAAAATGTAATGATGGAAAGGCTCTTATAATGTGTCTAATGTCCTTTTTAAATGAGTTGTAAGTTTCGAAAGAGGAGAAAATGTAAAGTAATAAATCAAAATGTTATAAAAAACTACTGAAAATAATGTGACTCCTACATATATAAGTTGTTGTAGGATTTTTAAATGGCGGCATAGACAACTTCGAAACAAGAAATGAATCAAGGCTTCTATCACTTGTCGATAATGCTATTTTAACAAGTTTTTAGTTTCGCAAAAATAGAAAATCTACCATGATGGGTCAAAACGGTTAATAATGTACCAAATTATCAGATTTCTATAGGTAAGTTGCTATCTGAGGTGCATATAGATGCATGGACTACCATCGAAGCATGAAATGGTGGAAACGATTTCGGGAGATGTCGATGACGCTTAATTAATAAGTTTTCAGTTTTGAACGAAGTGAAAATCTATAGTGATGGATCAAAAGGGAACAAACTGGATGATGAAATTATATGCTTGCTTGTTATAAGTTGTTATACGAGATCCAGATGGTCGAACATACTACTTCCGAAGCTTGAAAGGAAGAAATGCTAGAGCAATGTCTAAATGATGCTATTTAAGTAAGTTTTCTGTTTAGTGGATAAAAAATCATTGGTAACGGATCAAAAGTTTATGTAAAGGTGCCAAACATGAATAATCTATGTGGATAAGCTGTTCTATGACTTCCACATGGTGGTCGAGACTACTCTCGAAGAATGTAATGATGGAAAGGCTCTTATAATGTGTCTAATGTCCTATTCAAATGAGTTCTAAGTTTTGAAGGAGGAGAAAATGTAAAGTAATAAATGAAAATGTTATTAAAAACTACTGAAAATAATGGGACTCCTACATAGATAAGTTGTTGTAGGATTTTAAAAAGGCGGCATAGACAATTTCGAAACAAGAAACGAAGCAAGGCTTCTATCACTTGTCGATAATGCTATTTTAACAAGTTTTCAGTTTCACAAAAATAGAAAATCTACCATGATGGGTCAAAACGGTTAATAATGTACCAAATTATCAGATTTCTATAGTTAAGTTGCTATCTGAGGTGCATATAGATGCATAGACTAGCCTCGAAGCATGAAATGGTGGAAACGATTTCGGGAGATGTCCATGACGCTTAATTAATAAGTTTTCAGTTTTGAACGAAGTGAAAATCTATAGTGATGGATCAAAAGGGAACAAAATTGGTGATGAAATTATATGCTTGCTAGTTATAAGTTGTTATACGAGATCCATATGGTCGAATATACTATTTCCGAAGCTTGAAAGGAAGAAATGCTGGTGCAATGTCTAAATGATGCTATTTAAGTAAGTTTTCTGTTTAGCGAATAAAAAATCGTCGGTAACGGATCAAAAGTTTATGTAAAGGTGCCAAACATGAATAATCTATGTGGATAAGCTGTTCTATGACTTCTACATGGCGGTCGAGACTACTCTCGAAGAATGGAATGATGGAAAGGCTCTTATATGTGTCTAATGTCCTACTTAAATAAGTTCTGAGTTTTGAAGGAGGAGAAAATGTAAAGTAATAAATCAAAATGTTATAAAAAACTATTGAAAATAATGTGACTCCTACATATATAAGTTGTCGTAGGATTTTCAAATGGCGGCATAGACAACTTCGAAACAAGAAACAAAGCAAGGCTTCTATCACTTGTCGATAATGCTATTTTAACAAGTTTTCAGTTTCGCAAAAATAGAAAATCTACCATGATGGGTCAAAACGGTTAATAATGTACCAAATTATCAGATTTCTATAGGTAAGTTACTATCTGAGGTGCATATAGATGCATGGACGACCCTCGAAGCATGAAATGGTGGAAACGGTTTCGGGAGATGTCGATGATGCTTAATTAATAAGTTTTCAGTTTTGAACGAAGTGAAAACTATAGTGATGGATCAAAAGGAAACAAAATTATTGTTGAAACTATATGCTTACTAGTTATAAGTTGTTATACGAGATCCATATGGTCGAACATACTACTTCCGAAGCTTGAAAGGAAGAAATGCTGGTGCAATGTCTAAATGATGCTATTTGAGTAAGTTTTCTGTTTAGTGAATAAAAAAGCATTGGTAACGGATCAAAAGTTTATGTAAAGGTGCCAAACATGAATAATCTATGTGGATAAGCTGTTCTATGACTTCCACATGGCGGTCGAGACTACTCTCGAAGAATGGAATGATGGAAAGGCTCTTATAATGTGTCTAATGTCCTATGTAAATGAGTTCTAAGTTTTGAAGGAGGAGAAAATGTAAAGTAATAAATCAAAATGTTATAAAAAACTGAAAATAATGTGACTCCTACATATGTAAGTTGTTGTAGGATTTTCAAATGGCTGCATAGACAACTTCGAAACAAGAAACGAAGGAAGCAAGGCTTCTATCACTTGTCGATAATGCTATTTAAACAAGTTTTCAGTTTCGCAAAAATAGAAAATCTACCATGATGGGTCAAAACGGTTAATAATGTACCAAATTATCAGATTTCTATAGGTAAGTTACTATCTGAGGTGCATATAGATGCATAGACTAGCCTCGAAGCATGAAATGGTGGAAACGATTTCGGGAGATGTCCATGACGCTTAATTAATAAGTTTTCAGTTTTGAACGAAGTGAAAATCTATAGTGATGGATCAAAAGGGAACAAAATTGGTGATGAAATTATATGCTTGCTAGTTATAAGTTGTTATACGAGATCCATATGGTCGAATATACTATTTCCGAAGCTTGAAAGGAAGAAATGCTGGTGCAATGTCTAAATGATGCTATTTAAGTAAGTTTTCTGTTTAGCGAATAAAAAATCGTCGGTAACGGATCAAAAGTTTATGTAAAGGTGCCAAACATGAATAATCTATGTGGATAAGCTGTTCTATGACTTCTACATGGCGGTCGAGACTACTCTCGAAGAATGGAATGATGGAAAGGCTCTTATATGTGTCTAATGTCCTACTTAAATAAGTTCTGAGTTTTGAAGGAGGAGAAAATGTAAAGTAATAAATCAAAATGTTATAAAAAACTATTGAAAATAATGTGACTCCTACATATATAAGTTGTCGTAGGATTTTCAAATGGCGGCATAGACAACTTCGAAACAAGAAACAAAGCAAGGCTTCTATCACTTGTCGATAATGCTATTTTAACAAGTTTTCAGTTTCGCAAAAATAGAAAATCTACCATGATGGGTCAAAACGGTTAATAATGTACCAAATTATCAGATTTCTATAGGTAAGTTACTATCTGAGGTGCATATAGATGCATGGACGACCCTCGAAGCATGAAATGGTGGAAACGGTTTCGGGAGATGTCGATGATGCTTAATTAATAAGTTTTCAGTTTTGAACGAAGTGAAAACTATAGTGATGGATCAAAAGGAAACAAAATTATTGTTGAAACTATATGCTTACTAGTTATAAGTTGTTATACGAGATCCATATGGTCGAACATACTACTTCCGAAGCTTGAAAGGAAGAAATGCTGGTGCAATGTCTAAATGATGCTATTTGAGTAAGTTTTCTGTTTAGTGAATAAAAAAGCATTGGTAACGGATCAAAAGTTTATGTAAAGGTGCCAAACATGAATAATCTATGTGGATAAGCTGTTCTATGACTTCCACATGGCGGTCGAGACTACTCTCGAAGAATGGAATGATGGAAAGGCTCTTATAATGTGTCTAATGTCCTATGTAAATGAGTTCTAAGTTTTGAAGGAGGAGAAAATGTAAAGTAATAAATCAAAATGTTATAAAAAACTGAAAATAATGTGACTCCTACATATGTAAGTTGTTGTAGGATTTTCAAATGGCTGCATAGACAACTTCGAAACAAGAAACGAAGGAAGCAAGGCTTCTATCACTTGTCGATAATGCTATTTAAACAAGTTTTCAGTTTCGCAAAAATAGAAAATCTACCATGATGGGTCAAAACGGTTAATAATGTACCAAATTATCAGATTTCTATCGGTAAGTTGCTATCTGAGGTGCATATAGATGCATGGACTACCCTCGAAGCATGAAATGGTGGAAACGATTTCGGGAGATGTCGATGACGCTTAATTAATAAGTTTTCAGTTTTGAACGAAGTGAAAATCTATAGTGATGGATCAAAATGGAACAAAATTGGTGATGAAATTATATGCTTACTAGTTATAAGTTGTTATACGAGATCCATATGGTCGAATATACTACTTCCGAAGCTTGAAAGGAAGAAATGCTGGTGCAATGTCTAAATGATGCTATTTAAGTAAGTTTTCTGTTTAGCGAATAAAAAATCGTCGGTAACGGATCAAAAGTTTATGTAAAGGTGCCAAACATGAATAATCTATGTGGATAAGCTGTTCTATGACTTCTACATGGCGGTCGAGACTACTCTCGAAGAATGGAATGATGGAAAGGCTCTTATATGTGTCTAATGTCCTACTTAAATAAGTTCTGAGTTTTGAAGGAGGAGAAAATGTAAAGTAATAAATCAAAATGTTATAAAAAACTATTGAAAATAATGTGACTCCTACATATATAAGTTGTCGTAGGATTTTCAAATGGCGGCATAGACAACTTCGAAACAAGAAACAAAGCAAGGCTTCTATCACTTGTCGATAATGCTATTTTAACAAGTTTTCAGTTTCGCAAAAATAGAAAATCTACCATGATGGGTCAAAACGGTTAATAATGTACCAAATTATCAGATTTCTATAGGTAAGTTACTATCTGA